>NW_007124623.1:1936-47934 GCF_000164805.1 Carlito syrichta
GAGTCAGAGACCCACTGCAGTTCTCCTTTGCAGAGGGTTTCACAGACTGGGTTGCCCTGTTGCCATCTTGCCGCTTCTCCGCTGTAGAGTGATTTAAGTTCCTCCGGGTATATTCCCAAAAGAGGGATTGCTGGATCGTGTAGAAGGTCAATTTCTAGTTATCTTAGAAATCACCACACTGTTTTCCATAGAAGTTGAGCTAGTTTGCATTCCAACCAACAGTGTAGAAGTGTTCCGTTTTCTCTGCATCCTCACCAGCTTCTGTTGTTTTTTGTTTTATTGATGACCATTCTTACTGGAGTTAGGTGATATCTCAACGTGGTTTTGATTTGCATTTCTCTGATGATTAGTGAGGCTGAGCATTTTTTCATGTGTCTGTTGGCCACTCATCTGTCTTATTTTTGAGACATTTCTATTCTTGTACTTTGCCTCATTTTTAATGGAGCTATCCCCCCCGACCCCTGCTCTGGCACATAGGAGTTTCTTGTAGATCCTGAATGTTAGGCCTTTGTCAGATATACAGTTGGTAAATATTTTTTTCCATTCTGTGGGCTGTTTCCCTACTCTCTTGATGGTTTATTTTGCTTTGCAGAAGCTTTTCAGTTTGATGAGGTCCATCTTGTCAATTTTCTTATGACATGGGGCTTTGGGCTTTAATCAGGAATTGGTTGCCTATTCTGATTTCCATAAGGATGTCTTCTGCATTTTCTAAGATTCTTAAAGTCTGGGGTTTTGCATTTAGGTCTTTGATCCATTTGGAGCTAATTTTTGTATATGGTGATATAGGGGTTCTGCTTTATTCTTCTGCACATGGTCAGCCAGTTTTCCCAGCACCATTTACTGAATAGGTTCTCCTCTCCCCAGTGGTTGTTGTTGATGACTTTGCCAACGATGAGTTGGTTAAGAAATTGAGGTTTTGCTTATGGAATCTCTATCCTGTTCCATTGGTCTATATGCCTGTTCTTGTAACAATACCAGGTTGTTTTGATTGTTATAGCCTCATAATAAAATTTAAAGTCTGGAAGTGTAATACGTCCCACTTTCTTTTGCTAAGGGTTGTTTGGGCTATTTGTAGTCATTTATGTTTCTATATGAATTTCTGTATTGTTGTTTCCAGGTCTGAGAAGAATGATGTTGGTAATTTAATGGGTATCACATTGAATCAGTAGGCTGCCTTTGGTAGGATAGATATCTTAACAATGTTGATTCTTCTAATTCATGAGCATGGAATATTTTTCCATTTGTTTGTGTCATCTTTAACTTCTTTGAGCTGTGTTTTGTAGTTTTCATTGTAAAGCTCTTTCACTTCTCTGGTTAGAAAGATGCCAAGATACTTCATTTTTTTTGTGGCTGTTGTGAATGGGATTTTGCTTTTTATTTGTTTCTCTGCCTGTTTGTTGGTGGTGTATAATAATGTGACTGTCTTTTGCACATTTATTTTGTACTCTGAGACTTTGCCAAAGTCCTTTATCAGTGCAAGGAGGTTTCTGACAGGTTCTCTTGGATTTTCAAGGTATAGGATTATATTATTAGCAAAGAGGGATAACTTGACTTCTTTTTTTCCTATTTGGTTGCCACTGATTTCCTTCTCTTGTCTGATTGCTCTCACTAGGACTTGCAACACTATGTTGAACTAGAGGGGTGAGAGTGGGCAGCTTTGTCTTGTTCCAGTTTTCAGGAGAAATGCTTTTAATTTCTGTCCATTTAGCAATCTATTGGCTATGTGGGTTTATCACAGATGGGTCTTACTATTTTGAGGTATGTTCCCTCTATGCCTAGGTGTTTGAGGGCTTTTATCAAGAAAGGATGCTGTATTTTATCAAAAGCTTTTTCTATGTCTAATGATATAATCATAAGTTTTTTGTTTTTACATCTATGTATTTAATTACATTTATGGTATTGTGGATGTTAAATCAGCCCTGCATCCTAGGGATAAAGCCTACTTGGTCATGGTGGATGATTTTTGAGATGTGTTGTTGGATTCAATTTTCAGGAATCTTGTTGAGAATTTTTGCATCTATCTTCATCAGGAATATTGGCCTATAGTTATCTTTCATTGTTGGATCTTCACCCCGTTTGGGTATCAATGTGATGTTAGCTTCATAAAATGTTTGGGGAGAGTTCTGTCTTTCTTGATTGCCTGGAATACTTTCAACAGGATTGGTATCAGCTCTTCCTTGTATGTTTTATGGAATTCCACTGGAAATCCATCTGGTCTAGGGCTTTTTTGTTGTTGTTGTTATTGGTAGTTTTCTTATTTTGGAGTCAATTTCCTGGGTTGTTTTTGGTCTATTTAGTATCTCAATTTCTTCTTGTTTCAACCATGGTATGCTCTGTGATGTTAGAAAGTCCTCCATTTCATTTAGGTTATCAAGTTTCCATACAGGTGTGTATAGTAATCTCTGATAATCTTTTTTCTTTGGAGTCAGTTGTGACTTGATCTTTTGCAATTCTCATTGTGTTTATTTGGGTTTTTTCTCTCTTTTTCTTGGTTATTCTGGTTAGGGGTCCATTAATCTTGTTTATCATTTCAAAGAACCAGCTTTTTGTTTCACTGATTTTTTTCTATGGTATTTTTGTCATCTATGCCCCATATGTGAGCTTTTACTTTGGTGATCTGGATTCTTTTGTTGAATTTAGGGTTTTGGTTGTCTTGCCTTTCCAGCTCCCTTAGGCGATTTGTTAGGCTGTCAGCTTGTTCTCTTTCTATTTTCTTGATGTGTGTTCATAGAGATATAAATTCCCCTCTTAACAGTAGTACTGTTTTCATGGCATCCCAGAGATTTTGGTAAGATGTTTCTTCATTTTCATTTGTTTCCAGGAATCTTTTAATTTCTGTGTTGACCCAGGAGATGTTTAGTATCATACTATTTAGTATCCATGTCTTTGTCGGTTTGGGGGGAATTTTGTTGGTGGTGATATTTATTTTTATTCCACTGTGGTCTGAGAAGGTACATGGCAGTATTTCAATCTTGTGAAATTTGTTTACATTTGATTTATGGCTGAGAATGTGGTCAATCTTGGAGTATGTTCCATGTGATGATGAGTAGAATGTATATTCTGTGGTTGTTGGCTGGAGTGTTCTGTAGGTATCTACTAAGTCCATTTTGTCAAGCATGAAGTTGAGTTTCTTGATTTTTTTTCCTCAATGATCTTTCTAGGGTTGTTAGTGGAGTATTTAAGTCCCCACTATGATAGTGTTAGAGTCAATATCTTTTTTTAGTTTACTTAGTAGCTGCTTTATAAGAGCTGGTGCTCCTGTGTTGGGTGCATATATGTTTAGGATAGCTATTTCTTGTTGATGGATCTAACCTTTTATCATCATCTTTTTATCTTTTTAAATTTTTGATAGCTTAAAGGTTGTTTTGTCTGATATTAAGATCATGACTCCTGCCTTCTTTTGTGATCTGTTTGCCTGAAAATTTGCCTTCCATCCTCTAACTTTGAGTTGGTGGGCATCCTTTGTGGTGAGATGCGTTTCCTGGAGGCAGCAAATTACTGGGTCATGTGTTTTTATCCAGTTTTCCATTCCATATCTTTTTAGTGGTGCATTTAGTCCATACATGTTCTGGCTAATTATTGAAATGTGAGAATTTGTCTCTGACATAATGCTCTTATTAGGCTGTTTTGTTTTCAGTTAGCTGGAAACACAGTGTGTGAAAACACACACATATCTGAACAGATATGTGTGTGTTTTCATTTTTGCAGGTATATTGTGTGTTCTGCTGCTTCTGTGTTTGTGATTTTGCAAAGTATATGGTCTTTCTTTTGTTTCTTTTTTCATCTGTGCACAGCACTTTTTTTTTTTGAGTTGGAGTCTCACTCTGTCGCCCAGACTGGAGTGCAGTGGCTGCTCCCAGCCACCGCAGCCTCGACCTGCTGGGCTCTGGTTATCCTTCTGCCTCAGCCTTCCGAGTAGCCGGAACTACAGGCATGCACCACCAAGCCCGGCTAATTTTTTGATTTATTGTAGAGATGAGGTCTCGCTGCCCAGGCGCATCTTGAACCCGCGGGCTCAGGCATTCCACTCACCTCAGCCTCCCAAAGGCGCGGGACTACAGGCTGAGCCACCGAGCCTGGCACACAGCACTTTTTAAAGTGTCTCCTGTAGAGGTGGTCTTGAAGCAGCGTATTCTCTTATGGACTGGATATCTGGGAAGGATTTTAATTCTCCATCACTGATGAAGCTTAGCTTGGCTGGGTAGGAAATTCTTGGTTGAAGTTGTTTATCTTTAAGAACATTACAGATTGGGGTCCAATTTCTTCTGGCCTGTAGTGTTTTCTTTTATACCTACTTTGTGTAGATAAAGTACTATGTGTCTAGGTGTTGCTCTTTTCATAAGATGTCTTGCAGGGGTTCTCTGGATCTCTTGTGCTTGTATAGTCATCTCTCTGGCAAGATGAGGGAAGTTTTCTTGTATGACCTCATGGAATGTCTGTTCCAAGGTGTTTTCTGTTTCTCTTTCTATTTCAGGTATTCTAGTCAGATGTAGGTTGGGTTTCTTGATAAAATTGCATATCTCTTGGATAGTTTGTTAAGTTTCTTTTCTATATTTTTAATAGATTGGGTTAATTCCATGTTTTGGTCTTCTAGCTCTGAGTTTCTTTTTTCTGCTTCATCAATTCTACTTCCTATGCTTGTCAATTTGTTATTTATTTCTTGGATGGAGTTATTTTTGTTATTTCTAAGACTTTCTTGAGCCTGTCTAGCTCCATTGCAATTTCACTTAGTTTTAGCCCTTGCATTTCTTGACTTTTCTTCATTCTATCCAGTGATTCTCTGATCTCTGTAAGTACCTTCTGGGTACTGTCCTTCTGGGCAATTGCCATTGTGTGTGTCCAGTAGCTGTTCTTTCTAGCACTGACTCTTTTCTGGGACTGTGATGGTTACCAGCAGTTTTTCTTCATTTGTATCAGTTTTCTTGTCTGTCTCTTTATTTCCATTGCTCAGTGAAAATGGAGAAACAGTCACTTCTGATGTTTTCTCTACCTTTTGTCCTTCCTTGAGCCAGGGCTCTGGGTTTGTTCAATCATGAAGTAGAGCTGGCAGTGGGGCATTGAGCTGTCTCTTTACAATTTTGAGCACTTACTAGGGGATGGGGGGGCAGTGTTGAAAGGATTCTGAACCTATTGGCAGGTCATGTTTCCTATCTGATGAATGGGCCAGCTGGGACTCACTCTTCATCTTTGCCCAGTATGACCTTACTGTGGGTATACTTGCATAGCCCCTGAGTCCAAGACAGGGTATAAGAGGGAAAAGAGAGAAAAAAGAGAAAAAAGGAGAAAGAGAGCAAAAGAGGAAAGAAAAAATAGGAAGAAAAAAAAGTTAAAAACAGAACAAAGAGAAAGGAAGAAGGAAAGAAGAAAAAAAACCAACCAGCAAAGCAACCAAATTAGATAATCAAACAAACAAACCAATACCCCCCATAAACATGCTTACACACACACACACACACACACACACACACACACACACACACACACACACATTGATAAAGAGTTCTCAGCTTTAGTTATGTCCCTCTGAGATAGAAGGCCTCCCTCTTGTGACGGGTTCTGCGATTGCAGGGCTGTTACTGAAGGTTCATTATTCGCTGTTGGAAGTTAAGATGTTAGCATCTTCACTCTCTGCTGCCTGCAATTGGTAGCCATCACATGCTGGTGTGAGGGAAGGGGGCTGAAATAACGTGACACAGCATCTCTCGGAATCTCACACCCTTCCTTCCTCTCCCAGCTTTGTCACAGCTCCCAGGGTCCAGTTCAGGGAAGGAGAAAGAGGCCTCCTATCTCTGCTCTACCCTCCTGATCTCTTTCACTTGTTGCTAGGGATTGAGGGAAGTCAGTTAGGTACTCACCAGCCTCCTTCTTGGGTGGTTCTGCTGTCTGTGTCTATCACTCAGCAGCTGGATCAGGGTGGTGGGTGGATCATCTGGGATTCTGCATCTGCCATTACCCGTTAGGGCTTGTGCACTGAGGTCACAGAGAGCAGCCCCAACCCAACACAGAGATAGCACCTGGTCTCAAGATACAGTTCTGCTGTTCCACAGAGGCCACCCGGGGGCACTTTTCTGCCCAGGCATTAGAGAATCTGGTCAGTTTCTCTGCCGGTTGCTGTTCCTGTCACCCATGGGATCGATAGCTCCCCCTTCAGCAGTTCCCATAGTCTCCAGATCTCAGACCCGGTGGCGAGGCTCTGGAGTCCAGTCCTAGCTTAGGGTGACTTCTCCTCACTGTTTCCTCAGGACTCTGCCTCAGGCTCCCTTGGTACACTTCCTCTGTGGCCCTGGCTGCAGGCATTGAGCCTGGCGCGATGGTGTTGAGGTTGGCAATCACTCCAACCATTCTTTCCAGGATGATCTCTGCTGATTTTAGAAAATGGTGATCAGTTTTTGCACTCCGGGAAGGGCTAGGGTCCAAGAAGAGCAGCTGTGGCACCAGCGGCTTCTCCAGCGGGGGCCCGGCCACTTGCTCTCAAGTCCCCATTCAGTCAGCCTTTCCCACTCCCACTTACAGAAACACACAGAATTGTCCATACAATCACTCACACACACAGGGACTCAGCAGTTCGACTGGTTATGCTGCCATCTTCCTGGAAATTCCCAGTTATTTATTTATTTATTTTTAATTTTAAAGATGGGGGATACAATTCAGGGTTAGGTCTACAAATGTTCATTATGCAGGAACCCTTGTTGATGAGGTGTGCCGCCTATTATTTTTAATATAAAAATTAATATAAAGAATTGCTAACTAGATGTTGACTGAAAAGACAAAGGGTACATGAAAGTATTCATGTTGGTAGTAACTGAAGGAGACATTTACCAGCCCTGGTGCAAGAGGGACATGGCAAAAGGTCAGAATTATTAAAACTAAAAGCTTTTGGAGGTAGTGGTTGCACAATGTGAGGCTGGTTCTGTGAGTTTTAGAACAACTGCTAACTAGAGTCAACTGTTGCTGATGGATAAATTGCCACAGCCAGGGTCAAGAAGCGAGGCGAGACTGCAGAGGTGCTGTCAAGTAGGAAGGAACCAGAAAACAAACAGGAAAAAGCAGGTTTCTTCTTCCTTCTCCAGTCTTGCTGTCTCTGTCTAGCACTCCTTGGAAGGGTCTACTCTGGAGCCAGCAGGCTGGAGAATTCTAGCCCAGAACCACAAGCCAGAGCATAGACATTTAGAGCTGAGATATTATAGTTTAGTAACTAGCACTATTGCCATTCCCAGAGTGGATGGAAAAAAAATGGGGCAGATATTCTAGAAGCTAAAGATTTCCTAAAACGTTAACAGGTTTTAGACTTATTTTTCTTAGTTATCTGTGGGTGCTACAGCTGCCTTCGTGACCTCAAATTCTCATTTTCTTTAATGCCTTATTACTTATTGTTTAGGAGATATTGACATCCTCCACCTCAAGTCTATTCTCTTGCAGACCATGGGACTTTAGGGAGAAGACATGAATTGGCCCAGACACATCAAAAGGTGGGCAGTGCCATCTTGGGCCTACAAACTTGTACCTGTCTTCTCAGTCATCTTGGATTATTTGCAGCATATATGTTATCGATAGAAAAATCTTACTTCCAGTCGGGCGCATTGGCTCATGTCTGTAATCCCAGCGCTTTTGGAGGTGGAGGTGAGAGAATTCCCTGAGTTCAGGGGTTCAAGACCAGCCTGGGCAACTTGGTAAGACCTTGTCTCTACAATAAATTAAAAAATTAGCCAGGCGTGATTGTGCATACCTGTGGTTCTTGGAGGGCTGAGGTGGAAGGATCACCTGAGCCCAGTAGGTTAAGGCTGCAGTGGCCATAAGTATGCCATTGCACTCTAACCTGGGTGACACAGTGAGACTCCAACCAAAAAAAACACTCACTTCCTTTTAGTTTTTTCTACATCATTAATGTCTCTGCAAGTACTTTGCTTAGCACCTTATTCTTTTTTTTTTTGAGTTGGAGTCTCACTCTGTTGCCCAGGCTGGAGTGCAATGGCACATTCTCGGCCACCGCAGCCTCAACCTACCAGGATCAGGCGCTCCTTCTGCCTCAGCCTTGCAAGTTGCTGGAACTGCAGGCTTGCACTACCACGCCCAGCTAATTTTTTATTTATTGTAGAGATGAGGTCTCGCCAAGTTGCCTGGGCAGGTCTCGAACCCGCAGGCTCAGGCAATCCACTCACCTTGGCCTCCCAAAGCTCTGGGATTACAGGCTGAGCCATCGAGCCCGGCAGGCACCTTATTCTTTTTAGATCCTCATATGTGTTTGTAGAATTAACTATGGGAGTTTGATTATGTACTGCTTATGTTTTTCTCCAATTAATTTCCTTATATATATCTTGCCTTACCCATCCGGGATCAGCCTTCTTGAGGGTAGGTCTATGTGATAGGAAAGCACAAATTTAGAATCAACAGCGGTAGGTTCAAATCCCAGCTCTGACACTTACTAAGTAACTTTAGCAAGTGACAATCTTTCCAAATCTTACTTCCTCATCTCCAAAATAGTGGACAATATCTATTTTTACTAGGTTGTGCTGGTGATGTAACATGCTGCCATAATACAGAAGCTGGTACTTGACAGGTGTTGAATAACTAACTTACATCTTCCTCTCTTTATTTTATATCTCTTTTAACGTATCTTTTTATTCTAGGAATGAAGTCATATTGGTGACCTGACTTAACTAAAATAGAGTAGTTGTAGAATCCATTTAGGAGAGAAATATCTTTATACAGTGTCTCTCCTCCCCAGAAACCTGGAACATTGGATATACCATAACAATTTTAAAAAAATATATCATGACTGGAAGTTATTTCTAAAGAGGAAGGTCATCTTCAGTGTACATAGACACGAGCTGCTGTATATGCTCCAAAACAATGGCTATTCATTGTGTTCATTTCAAAGCTGGCAACAGCAAGCTAGTATTTCAATGTTATTACCATACAAGCAAGTCTCAAGCAAAATTTCCAAGACCTGGTGGACTGGTGTGAACAACTCAGTGCAAGAACTTTTTACATGTATCCTCATATCATTCATTCAAATGTTCAATGCTTTCAGGGAGTTTTGTAAGCACAGCTTAAGAATTAAGGATTTAAAAAACAACAAATGCTCATCAACCCCACCCTCAGGATTGTGTTTAGTTGCAGAGTACATAGAGTAAATAGCTCAGTTCCTTCCACCAGGAATGTAGATGGGGGATATAACCATCAGATAACACAGGCTGATGGAAAAGTCCTTTAAAGGCACTGAAACATTAACAGGCTGGCTGAGGCATGCAGGTTTCCAGGTCCTGACTCTTTGGCCAAAGAATAATGACAGGCTTTTTATTTTTAAGTAGTAGTTAGCATTTGATAGCACTTAATATTTGCAGTGACCTTTACAGCTATTGTTATTAGTTATTTCTCCCAGCAGCTCTTTGGACTACATGACATAACTATTTTTACTCAACTCGCCCAATTCCTTCTCCTTCTGTTCCAATCACAAGATTAGTGGGGTTTTCGGCATGTTGTGATGACATTTGCTTGGATGTAAGCTCTGTTTCCTCGTAAGCAGTGATCTCACAGATAAAGAATACTTTTAAGTCAAAACAATATTAAATACAGTACATTGTAATACATTCAATGTAAGTCAAATAATATCACTTCTCTGCTTAAAATCCTGCAACACTTCCCTGTCTCACTCAGTGTAAAATCAAAGTCTTTACAATGACCTGGAAGACCTGTGACCTCCCCCCACCTTACCGCTTAGACCTGACATCCTACTCCTCACCTCTCCCTAACCCTGCCCTAATCACAACAGCCTCCTTGCGGCAACTCCAGCCAGGCATCCTCTTGTCCCAGGCCTTTACACTGAATGTTTCCTCTGCCTGAAATGTTCTTCTTTAGACATGGTGCCTCTCTCGCCTATCTCAGGTTTTGCCTAAATGTCACCTCCCAATAAGGTCTCCCTGCCAACCTAACTTAAAACTGCAGCTGCAATTGCCTCCTAATATAATATAATATATCATTCACTCAGTTCTTATGTTTACTGTTTATTTTCTCTATCCCCACAAGACTGTAAAATCCACAAAGGTAGAAATCTTTGTTGATTTAGTTCTCTGCTACATACACAGTGCCTAGAACAACACACGTTTAAGGCATGCGATACACTTTTGTTGAATGAACAAATACTATTCCTCTAAAGGTTGTTGTCATGAGATTTGACCTGTAGACTTAGAATGCATCTCAATATGAGTTTTATCTTTATATTCCTTAGCAGTAGCTCCTAAGCCTGTTTTCCACACATGACAAACAATTCATCTTGAGAGTAATTCTGAAGTGCTTAATGAAGCACACATATTCTTAAGGTTGGAAGGAAGTGTTACAACTGAGAAAAGGTCTGTGTGAGTGTCCAGTCTACCCACTCATCTCTTCTAACCCTGTCCACTGCATCCCCACGTGGCACTGCATCTCCCTTTCCATCTTTACAGAAAGGTAGACGGACACAGATGTCAAAGAACAGGCTCTACAACGAGGCAGCCCTGTCATGTAATTCTTGTTCCAGGAACATCTACTCTGTGATGTTTAGCGTCTCTCATTCTCAGTGTACACAAATGGTGATAAAAATAGTCCCTACCTCACAGGGTTTTCCTCCCAATGTTTTCATTGTGGAAAAATGCACATAAAATTTATCATCTTACTCAATTTTAAGTGAACAGTTCAATGATATTAAATACATTCGTAATGCTGTGCAACCATTACCAACATCCATCTCCATAATCCTTTTCATCTTGTAAAAGTAAAACTCTATACCTATTATACAATAACTGCTCATTCCTACCTCCCTCTAGCCCCTGGCAACTATCAGTCTATTTTCAGTCTCTATGATTTTGTGTATTCTAAGTACCTCATATAAGTGGAATCATATTGTCCTTTTGTGGCTTGCTTATTTCACTTAGTGGATGTCTTCACAATTCATCCATTTTGTGGCATTCATTGGAATTTCCTTTTTTTAAAGACTGAATTATATTTCAAAATATATTTTAATTATATTTCATTGTATGTATATACCACATTTTGTGTACCCATTTATTTATCCAGGGACATTTGGGTTGACTCCACATACATGGGCTTTTGTGAGAATTAATTAGCTATGGCATGTAAAAAGTTCAGCATATAGTAAGCACTGAATAAATATTGGCTGTTATTACTATTAAATCTGATTTTAGAAAGTCCCTAAACATTGAACTTAATTAAGTCTTTTTAAATGTATGCAACTGATATAAACCACTTTAATGACTTGGAGAAAGAAACAATAGATATATCACCTTTCTTCCCTTATTATAATAGTTGCCAGAACGTTTTTCTGCTCACATGAACAGGTAGTCCAATATCTCTTTCTCTTAAAGTCTCTTCCACCTCCCACCTCTTCTAACATCCAGATTACCAAGAATACCCTGGTCTTAATGCATTCCAAAGGGCCAGTCCTAGTTCCATATATGAGCAGAGAAAAAACTGGGGAGTCTGAGTGGTTTGCCAGTATTGCCACTTCTTACCATGGAGTAATACTGAAAACTGGCTCTACACAGACCCAGCAGCCACTGTTTCACTGCTGCAGGGATTCTTTTGTTGACCCAGATTCTCTGCAAGGTACCTGGTGGTTGTCTCTAAAATTACAGGTCTTTTAAAGTGCTCAGTCATGGTTCTAAAATCACACTCACATCCATTCAAAGCATACCCATCTCAGCTATGGGCTGCATTGGAAACAGCCTCCTGACACCCCAGGCACCCTTCATCCTGCTGGTAACTCTAGATCATCAGTCCTGACTGTCCCTTTTCTCATGGTGAGTTTCTCTCTTTGAGACTTTGGTGTCCTTTCCTCCAGAAGGCTTCTTGTGGAATCTGTCCTAACCCGCCAGGGAGAGTCTGATAATGTCTTCTCCTAGGAGGCCTCTTGATCTCTGCACAATTGTTCCACCTCTTATCAGGACCATCTCTGCAAAACAGATATCTTTGTGAGGTGGTGATTTCATTTCCTTTGGACAGCTTTTTCTGCAGCACATAAGCTCTCCTGAGCTCTCCCCTCTGGGGCAATGGGGCATAAATATCTTACAGTATCATAAGTAAGAGTGGTCACTTAATGACTATTCCCTGAATGGGGAAGATCTGTGTCCACTTAGGCAGAAAAGTAATTGTCATTACCCAGCTAATTAATTTCAGGTTGCATTCTACCAGAAGCCATATTATGCTTCTGTTCACTGGGTCTAGTTATCTTTTTTTTTTTTGAGACAGAGTCTTACTCTTTCACACAGCCTGGAGAACAGTGATTATAGCTCACTGTAGACTTGAACTCCTGAACTCAAGCAATCCTTCTGCCTCAGCTTCTTAAGGAGCTGATATTACAGGTGTGAGCCACTGTGCCCAGAGATTCTTAAAGTCAATAGAACCTCTTTCTTCTTTCCGATGACAGTCCTATGACAGACCTTCAACAAATAATTCCCCATGGAGGGGTGAAGGGGGTTCGGATTATTTTCTTCTCCACTGGCTGACCTCTTACTCACTGCGTGATCTTAGTCACATTTTTAACAATAATTGCTGTTTATTGAATTTACTAATTTGCCCAACACTGTGCTAAGTGCTCTAATGTATTAACTAATTTAATCTTTAAACACCCCATCTATGAAAAGATCTCCCTTTTGTAGATGAGGAAACTGAGGCTTAGGAAGACAGTAGAATGCCCAAGGTCACATAACTACTAGTGTTTGACCCCAGGCTCTTTGCCTCCAGAGCCCATATTGCTGCAGTGCTGCTTCCCTAACTCATTGTTATAGAACAGAGATACTCATCTTGGAATGTCATGGTGAGGATCAGATTCAACAAAGTATGAAAAATAATTAGCACTGTCTGTATAAATGGTCAAAAAAATGTCCATTTGCCACCTTTTTCCTTCCATTCAAATGAGTGTCTCATATCTCAACTACTGCACTTTTTAAAAGTGCCTGACACAGAGTGGGTGCTCAGTGGGTGGTACCTACTCCTATTATTACAGTATGTATTTGAAGTCTCCTCCCAGTCCTACTGTTCTCTGGCTCCCATCTTAGATTGTGGTGCCCAGAACTGCACATGCTATACCAGGTGGTTCAAAATAAAGCAGAGTGGAAGGTGACAGTCACTTCCCTCCCCAAGGCACTATGTCCTATTATCTGCATTCTTAGGAGACATTACTTTTTTAGCTAGTCATTTACACTATCAACAGTTACTGAACCAGTGGTCAGTCAAATCCTTGACATCTCTTTACTTAGACTATTGCTAATCTACACCTCACTTGGCCTGTCTGTGATTTTTTTTTCTGATTGCTTAAATACTGTGTTTGTTGCAAAAACTTTGAAAAATGTGGAAGAGCACAAAGAAGGAAATGCAAGTCACTATAGATAGCATGATCCAGAGATAACCACTATTAATAGTTGTACATATATATTTCTCTTAGGTATATGTGTATTTCTTCTTATGAAATTAAGATTGTACTGTTCAAAATATATTCTGAGTCTGCTATTTTTCATCATCGTCCTCCCAGTCTAGGCCACCACTGTCTCTTTCTTAAACTATTGCAAAACTACAAAACTACTGTCCCCTAAAATTGGTTTCCCTGCTTCTGTTCTTATCCCCTTACAGTCTATTCTCCAAAAAATAGCCAGTGTGATCCTTTAAAATCAAGACTCTTCTGCGCAAAGCCCTCCAGTGGCTTCCAGTCTCACATAAAATGAAACACCAGCCAATGCTTACTCTGGTCCACAGGGTCCTGCATGATGGGATGTCTCCAGCTTCATTTCCTTCTACTCTCCCCTTTGCTTACCTGCTCCAGCCTCATGGGCTTCTTTCCAGTTCAGGCCTTTCCTGTTTAAGGTCTTTGCTCTTCCAGCACAACATAACCCAGTCTCTCATTTCAACCCCTGATGCAACACCATCTCCTCAGAGACCATCTTCTCCATATATCACTCTCCTTTTCCTTACCCTGATTCATTTTCTTCAGTACAATAATTAAATATTCTTCTGTAACATGATATTTATTTATTCATTCCCTTTGATGCACATCTTCCCACTCCTCTACCTCTAATTTCTGGTTATGACTATTCTGTTATTAAGTATTCAAAAACATTTTATAAGATTCCACATACAAGAGAGATCATACAGTATTTTTCTGTGTCTGGCTTGTTTCACTAAGCATAATGCCCTCATTCATGGTGTCACAAATGGAAGGATTTTTTTTTTTTTTTTTTTTTTTTGAGCTGGGATCTCACTCTGCCTCCCAGGCTGGGCTGCAGTGGCATGATCATGATGATCACGGCTCACAACAGCCTCAACCTCTTGGGCTCAGGTGATCCTTCCACCTTAGCATCCCGCATAGCTGAGACTACAGACATGTGCCACCAATCCTGGCTTTTTTTTTTTAAAACTTTTTTGTAGAGGTGAGGTTTTACCATGTTACTCAGACTGGTCTCAAACTCCTGGGCTCAAGCAATCTGCCTGCCTTGGCTTCCCAAAGAGCTGGGATTACAGGCGTGAGCCACCATACCTGGTCAGGATCTTTTTTAAGGATGAATAATATCCCATGATATGTATTGTTTTCCATGCATCCATTGATGGACATTTCAGTTGTTTCCATGTCTTGGTTATTGGGGATAATGCTTCAGCAATCATGGGCATCCGGGTATCTTTATGAGGTGGTTATTTCATTTCCAGTGGGTATATTCCCAGAACAGGATTACTGGATCCTGACTTGTAGTTGGATTGAAGTTATATCTTTAATTTCTTTAGGAACCTCCATCCTGTTTTCCACAATGGTTGCACCAGTCTACATTCCCGCCAAGAGTATACAGGAGTTCCCTTTTCTCCACAGCCTCACCAACATTTGTTATCCCTTGTCTTTTCTATGATAGCCATCCTAACAGATGTGAGATGATATCTTATTTTGATTTTGATTTGCATTTTCCTGATGATTAGTGATGTTGAGTACCTTTTCATATACCTGTTGGCCATTTTTATATCTTCTTTGGAGAAATGTCTATTCAGATAATTTGCCCATTTTTTAATCAGTCTATCCATTTTTTTGTTATTGAGTTGTATGACTCCCTTATATATTTTGGATATTGACCCCTTATCCAATATATGGAGGGGGTTTGCTCCCTATCTATAGGCTAACTTTTCATTTTGTTGATTGTTTCCTTTGCTGTGGAGAAGCTTTTTTATGTAGTCCTGCTTGCTTATTTTTACTTTTGTTGCCTCTAGCATGATTTTAATGGCTATAATATTCTCTCTTATTTATGTACTATGGGTCCACTTTTGTTAGACCTTTAGATTGTTTTCCTTTTTGGATACTATGTTATAGTTAATATCTTATCTTCATAGGCTTCATTTTGTGAGATTCAATCATTTCAGCCTGATGAAAGTGGTTGGGATCCTATTTATTACCATAACTTCTATAATCAGGAACTTTCTAAATACTTTATATGTACTAATTTAATCTACCTCATTTGGTGAGGTAGATGCAATTATTATTCTCATTTTCTGGATGGGGAAATTGAGTCAGAGAATGTAAGCAACTTCTTTAACATCAGAAAACTAATAAGTGATAAAGCTGAGAATCAAATAAGTCTGTTTCCACAGACTGAGCGCTCAACCCCTCCTCTACCTCACCAGCTGCCTCCTGGTCATTCTTCCAGCAGATGTCAGCAAACTTCCTTTGTCCTGCAAGTCATAACTGCTGTCTGCATAGAGAGGCACTTAAGACCAAGTCACGTGCCATTAAAATCCCTGTACGGGCTAATATTAACCTGCTCTGCAGTTCCCCTTGGGGATTTTAGTTGAGCCACTCTGAGTGCTCCTAATTGTACTATCATGGAGCTTGTATTTTTCTGTCTTGTCCACAAAGAAATTGTGCAGCTTTGTTTGTTACCGTTTCCTAACTAGACAATGTCTATGGAACAAAGTTACTATCTGAAGAACCTTGTTAGAGAGGAGATCAAGTATATCTGACAAGCATTCATCTTCCTGGATCAACACACAAAGTATCTAACCTGTGCTAGAATTTTGCTAAGTCTCTGCTTATAAAATTGAGACATTTGCCCCCCTGCGAGTTTCTGTAAGTTCTACCATGCTTCATAAACTCTTATATATTATCGTATTTCCATGTTTTTTTCAAATAATGACAGGTATTGTACTCATGAATTCCTAGTCTTTTAGGATTCTGGGGCTGTTTATTTTACTGTTTCTTTTGCAGTGAGCATTTAAGACCGTGCTGAGATGTAATTCCTCTGAGCCTAGAGACTTTAATGCAGCAGCCAGGTGCTCTCCTCCTATCTCCTCATTATCTCAGACTTTAATTTCCTCTTGGCTGTGTTGTTGCACTCCTTCTGGCTCAAAGGTCATTCTTGATAGAGAAGATGGAAACAAACTAGGAGTTGAGTAATTCTGTTTTCACTGTATCATCTCTAAGTTAACTGTGTCATTTGCCCCAAGCAGGAGGCCAACTCTTCTCTTGTTCTTTTTCTTGTTCTGAACATACCCCAGTGGCTCTTATTGTTGTTTTATGTATACATTATCTCAAGTCCCAGCCTTCCACTTCCCCGGCTTGATTCTTTCTTTTCATGCCACTCCTTTGCATCTGCTCTTGGCTGCGAAATTTTCCTTCCTGGCTTTGTAAGTGTCCTTGTAAATATAAGCTCATTGGAGACATAGTGATTTCTTTGGATAGTTCTCTCTCTTCTTCCTCTCCAGAATTATGCATAAATAGATAGCCAGAATTAAGTTATGGGGAGTCTCCAAACTTTCTAGAATCAAGTTCTACATAATCAGAGTCTGACCATAGAATCAAAGAGTATCTAGCCTTGTGCCTTACACATAGGAAGCGTACAATAATGGTAACAACAGAAACAACTAACCTTTATTGAATGTTTACCATGCTTGTAAACTGTGCTAGGGGCTTTATATGCATGGTCTCATTTAATTCTTACAATCAACATACAAGATAGGTCTTATTATTCATGATTACAGAGGAGACATTGAGATACAGGGAGGTGGCATTTGCACAGTCCTAAGGACAGAGCCAAGAACTTGACTCAGGTCTGTCTAGATTCCAGAGTATGTATTTTGACCTCCACATTATGCTGTCCTCTGAGATTTAGCCCTTTTTTCTCTGGACTTGTGTATTTCTGCTTTCCTAAAGTCTCAGGAACACAAACTGCTCATATTCCCTTACTTGGAGCTTATAAATCATATGATGACAAGGTCCCTTTTCGCTCTAAGTGCCACTTCCACTCTATCATCTATCTACTTTATCCTCATTGGCCCAAAATAGGTCCAAGTTGCAGCTCTTTTGACTGCATCCCTGTCCTTCTGTGGCATGAAATTGTCAGTAGAGCAAGGCTTGAGTGAATTAAATGCCCTGCTTCTGGCAGAGTGGGGTTCCTAACTGATCTCTGGATTGTTCTTCCATCATCCCTTAGCCTGCAGAGAATGAAACCTTATGGTGGGAATGACAGGTGCACCTAGCGGGTGGGCCCAATGGGAACCGGCTTCTGCCTCAACTCTTCCTCATGGAGTTTTTCATGCTCTGGGAAAATTATGCTGTTTTGAAGGTTTTTCTTCAACTATGATTTATATGCCACCGACTCTCAAAAAGAGTGTGAAGTCCTGTTCACAATAGCAAAAAACATGGAACCAACCGTGCTACACATTGAAACTAGACTGGATTAAAAAATGTGGTACATACACATGATGGAATATTATGCAGCCATAAAAAGGACAAACATATGGACTTTATAGCTACTTGAATGAATTTCGAGTCTGTAATACTCAATGATCTATCACAGAAAGAAAGAACAGTATACCACACGTTCTCACTCATAAGTGAACCCCGAACATTTACCATAATACTATAAGAAAGGGATTGGTAATAGCAGTATAGTGCCGGAGTAGGGGTGAGGGGGAGACACAACATCAATAAGGGTACCTGACCTCAAACCAGGCATAATGGGAACCAAAGGGAGGCCCAAACTTTACCTGTATGACATCCACTTGTATATCTAATCCTGAATTGTACCACACATCTTTTAATATAATATAAATTTAAAAACAGAATGTGAAGTCATTTACAATAAAAAAGGTCTAAAATGAGACAGTTAAAACACATTTTTAAAAAGAAGTCAGGCCGGGCTCGGTGGCTCAGCCTGTAATCCCTGCGCTTTGGGAGGCCAAGGTGAATGGATTGCCTGAGCCTGCAGGTTCGAGACCTGCCTGGGCAATGTGGCAAGACCTCATCTCTACAATAAATAAAAAAATTAACCAGGCATGGTAGCACGCACCTGTAGTTCCAGCTACTTGGAAGGCTGAGGTGGAAGGATTGCCAGAGCCCAGCGGGTCAAGGCTGCGGTGGCCGGGAGCGGCCACTGCACTCTAGTCTGAGCGACAGAGTGAGACTCCAACTCAAAAAAAAAAGTCAAAAATTCATTGGTTTGAATCCCTAATACAAAGTTATAGCACATGAATGTGTTCGATTAAGTATGTGGGAATGGGAAAAGAACTCTGCAAACAGGAGGACCTAGAATCTCATAGGCTCATTCTACACATGGAGTCAAAATTAAATGGCATCATGCCTAGTGATGTCTATGAAAATATTCATTTATACTGTCTTATCTCAGGAAGCCTCTGGGGAAGGCAGCAGAGGGACCATTGCATGGGTTAATCCTAAGTTTTGAGTAACCAGTCTATCCAAGGGTTAAAGCCAAGATAATTTATCATCATCATCAACAAAAAAATCATAATAAGTTTGTCTTTAAATGTTAATATCTAATTCACTTATTATACAGATAGAACTCACACATTCCATTTATCTCTCTGTTATTATTTTTAAGCACAAAAATGGCATAAATCATAATGGAACTTTAAGAAATGACCACACTTGCTTCAAGGGATGCTTATGCTATGGCTTATCTGTTAGACAAGATTCCACTGGGAAATGGATGAGTAAGAAATAAATGAGTGAATGAGTGCCCACATGGTCCCATGACACCAGTGAATCAGTCTTATACTAGCTGTGCCACAAACAGTTCATTCACTGGAGCTGGGTGTGACCTCTGGAAGCACTTTCTGTTGTTACATAGGCTGACATGAGGGTAGCTCTGAGTCAGAAATGTAGCCAGCAACATGACTCAGGGCATCATCGGGCAGGGCAAATGAGCACAGGCACTTGTCTGGCCCTTGTCCAGATGTGCACCCGCAACCACCTTGATAGCTTTGTATATGATCAAGTTTATTCTATAGACAGAAAAATCAAGAAGAAATGTTGGTGATGGAGGGTTAGCTTATGAATTTCTCTATCATTAGAGATGTAATAAACAATCAAAGTGATCAGATTAATCAGAAGGGAGACTCATTGAGGTCCCAAGAGGGCATTCTCCTCTTACCTACAATTCTATAGGGGCCTTTCTGTGATTTGTTGAATGGAATTAAGGTGCTAAGACAACCTAGAAACTTAAGTACTAGCCAGGTTCCGTTAAACACAAACAATGGAATATCAGGCAACAGATCTAATTAAAACTATTATCTTAATTCCTTCTGTTTTCTTAATGTGAAGGTTCTAAGTTTGTTGGTATTTACAGGACAGGTAGTACTTATCGTAGGAAAATACTAATACTCTCTAGGCTACAGGTAGTCATTAAAGATGGAATGATTAGGAGAGGGGAAATGACATTGGTAGGTGTGGCTATTTTCTGTTAGCTTGATAGAATTTCATGAGTGATAATTTTTAAAAATGTCTTGTAAGGAGGGATTAAAATACATAATTTAAAACCTTTGGGATAATATTATAGCAAAAACCAGTCTCCATAGGTGATTGCGTAAGGTTTCTCAATATATCAAGTATTTGTTGATCAGCTAGTTTTTCGTCATTCATTCATCCATCTATTCATCTATTCATCTGTCCATCTTTCTACCATTTATTCATGCAACACTTACTAAGCAATGGTAGCGGCTGAATTTCTCCCTCCCCAGTTCCTATCTTGAAGTTCTCATGCTCAGTATTTCAATATATTTCAATACCTCAGGAGGTGATTATTTGGAGATAGGGACTTGAAAGAGGTAATTAAGTTGAAATGAGGTCATAAGGGTGGGCTCTAATCCAGTTTGACAGGTGTCCTTATAAGAAGAGGAAATTTGGACAGATGTGTACAGAGGAGGAGAGACATGTGGAGACAGAGAGAAGATGGCCATCTACAAGCCAAAGAGAAAGGCATCAGAAAAAACCAACCCCTGTTGACACCTCAGTCTCAGATGTCTAGCCTCCAAACTTGTGGGAAAATAAATATCTGTTGTTCAAGCCACTAAGTCTGTGATATTTGGCTATGGTAGCCCTAGCAAACTAATAAGTATCATCTCTGCCTTCAGAGAGCTCCCAGCCTGCTAGGCACAAAACACTGCTAAGTGTGGAGGAAACTCTAAAGCTACAGTGATGAATCAAATACTTAGTTATGTGAGATCTTGACATTCTATAAAACCAAAGCCCTTGCCCCCAACAAGTGGCATACACCCCTATTTTATTTTGAATTCCGACAAAAAAAGTCTTGGGGGGGTCAGTTGGGAGTTAAGTGAAATTTATATTAGCCACAAGAAACTAAAACCTGAAGAAGTATGGGAGGTTGTCTTACTTTTTAATTCATGTGGCGTCATTTAGTTATAAAACAGTCTTCAGAGCATTTTGGCTGCTTTAAACTCATCAGAAAACTCATTTTCACAGTAAAAATCCCATCTTCATGGCAGATCCATTTATTCCCAGCTCACAGTGCTTCAGCTGATCTCCAGAGTAAGCAGAAGGTACGGCAGTGACAGCTGGCAGCCTGGCTCACTTAGGCTCTGTGCAATTGCAG
Source organism: Carlito syrichta (assembly GCF_000164805.1). Taxonomy (NCBI): domain Eukaryota; kingdom Metazoa; phylum Chordata; class Mammalia; order Primates; family Tarsiidae; genus Carlito; species Carlito syrichta. Next base: position 22,807 of record NW_007124623.1, read on the forward strand.
TTTATAGGGAGCCACTAACTTAGGGAACAAATCATGGCTTAAACCGAAGTGGAGGCCATGGAGCAGGGCCCTTTGGTTTTTGGATTAGAAAGTGGTCATATATTTTAACAAACAGCATGAACCAAACTATAGAAACATTGAATTTTGAGAGCTCAAAGGAACTTTGGATGTTGTCCAGTCAAAGCCCTCATGTTGTAGCTTTGGAACCAGAGATACAGGTTACATGTTAAGTGGCTTGCCCAAGGTCAAAAAACTAGCTTGTAGCAGAAATGGGACGAAGGCCCATGTATCTTGCTCTGAGTAAGGCTGTCTTTTCTGCCACTGTAGGTTTGGGTGGGAAATTGTAGTTCATAGCTATTCTGGTGTGTTGATGCTGAATAGAGTACTGTTGTGGTGTTGGTCTGAGCAGCTAGATTTCCTAGTGGTGTGGGATACTAAGTCAAGCAAGTATTGCCTTCTTTTTCCAATCAAAAATAGAGCTCTTTAATATAACAGATGTGGAAGAAATTGGAAGAGGAAACAAACGCTTATATTATGTATTGCCTGTGTGACAGACACTGTCCTGGCCCTTCACAGCAACTTATATATGAGAAAACTGGGGTTTGAAGAAATTACATCTCTTGTTTAAAGTCTCCCAGTACCTATTGACAGTTCCAAGATTTGTTCTAGTATATCAATCTACACTCACTCCCTCAGCATAACTAATAAGTGGTATATTATAAGGCTAAATCAAGTTTGATACCAAGATGTAAAGACATACAAGCAGAGTTCTATCTCATCTGTTAACCTTTAACTTTTCCCAATCAGTAGCTGTTAACACAGCATTGGTTCCATCTCAAGGCTAAAACAGAACACTGTTCATGCTCATGTTGAATCTCTAATGGCCAGGAATTTGCCCAGGGTTCTCAACCTTAGACCATTTTGCATCAAGACCTGTTGGAGGCAGCTTCCACTTACTCATAAAAGAGAGATTCGCATCTCCATGGGTCCTCTTCTCTTGATTATCAGGTCTGGCCTTATTTACAGCTGAAGTGTGGTTCCCTTCTATGAACATCATTTTTTATATTCGGAATAGTCGAGGGACAATGTCCTGTTCTCATGGTCAGAAATCCGAGTGCTTGGGTGCACCGCAGTTTGTTTTCCTTTCATGGACAAATAAAAGAGAAAGACCACAGTGTTATACAGTGTGCCAATTTGGCACACTTAAATTGTGTTTATGGAGTTCCTTTTTCTATGGAGCTAATATTTACTGAGCACTAATGTTCCAGGCACCAGATGGTGTCCCAAGTACCACCCTAGGCCCTTTCTATGGATGGTCTCCCTTAAGACTCAGAGTAGCCTTATGTTGCACCTACCTATTTTCCAGAAGTGTGCACTGTTGCTTAGGAGGGTCAGACAACTCAGCCTGGTTCATACTGCCATCCAAAGGCAGAGCTGAGCTTTGAATTCAGGTGTCTGTGTAAATTCCTGGGCTTTCAAACTGCTGTGCATGCTGCCTCCCGACTCTTCGTTTCTTTGTGCATTTCTCTCGTCAGTAGATTTTTCTCCACCTGCCCATTTATTTCCATAATTCTTGCTCTTGGGACAGATGATCTCCTAGGTCCCTTCGAGTATTGAAATTCCATGACTGATTAAAGTTGTAATTTATGCAGTTTGATTAATTTGCACTAATGCCCAAGTTCATTCATGATGTTAATTTCTTTACCAAAGGTTCCAACAGCTTTTTAGTGTACTTACAGATCTGCTTCTGATGTTAAAGGAATCATGCTGCTTTTCCTAAAATAGCATTTAAAACCCTGGTTTTTAAAATGTAAGGTTTAAAAACATATCTGAAAGAATTTTACCATGCATGCAAATACCAATTTTCCATATGGACCAAAATAGTCATTTTAAGCCTCTGTTCTCTTGGTTGTCTTTCCCTAGTCTCACAGATGCAGTGCTAATTGCATGCAGCTTCAGGTCCTTTATAACATGAGGTAACAATTTGAGCGTCTTGAACTTGAGTGCCGCATCTGTTAGACATGCCAGGCCTGGATTGGTGTTGGTGCACCAGGATGCTGAATCCACATAGAGATCAACTCATCCAAGCTTTGGGAAGCTTCCTGTTATGTTCCTCTCAAACTCACTGAGAGCCAGTGGTGTGACTGGTTCCTTAGCCAGGATGCCTCTTGGTCAGACTCGGCAGCATTGGGTGACAGCCCTTTTGGACAAGTGTGGGCATTTGAGTCTTTCTAGTCAAGCTGTGCTTATACTTATTGAAGAGTGATTCCGGAAGTGACATTGATTCTCAAACCTACTAGCTGGGCCAGCTCCGGGTATCTGAGTGGTTCTTTGCAACTGAAGGCAGACTCCATTTGGGACACATCTAAAATTCATTTTGATTGGATTGAGAAAACAAGGAGACCAAAAAGAAACAGCAGTGTTCTGCATTCACATCTGTAATCAGGTAGCCATGGGGTATAACAGGAGAATATCTTGACCTGGTCTTGCTTTTGACATGTTGTCTGTAGTTCTAGTCTTTGGAGTCTCAATCGAGCCTGAGTTCTGATTTCTGCTCTTAATAACTATGTGATAATGAGGACATCATTTGATCTTCCTGAGCCTCAGTTTCCTCATCTGTAAATTGGAATGATATACCCTCTCACAGGCCTCTGGTGAGGACAACATGTGATGATGCTAGCAAAACTCCCTATGTGCCATGTGATCAACTGTGTGGCCAATGCATAGTCAGCAGCTCCACAAAGCTATTTTTACTTCTTCTTCCTCTCCCCCTGTCAGGACACACTCCTCTAGAAAAATTAGGTTCATGCAAACTAGCATTTGAAAAGCACTTATACAGACGTGCACCATGAAATGCATGTGTGCTTGATGAGGTTCGTTACATCTATTTTTAAATCATATTTTAAATATGCTTAGGGAAGTATAGAAAGTTCTCCCAGAGCAGGTTGTTTTATAAAGAACTATTTTTATTTCAGCTTTTTGTGTTTTCACAAAATGAGAGACCCCCCCGTCCCCCGACAGCACCCCCACAACTCCATAGAGGAACAATAACAGTGAGCAATCGTACTTGCCTCTTGGAGACTCACACAGTCTCTCTTTTGGGTGTTTCTCCTAAAAGCTAGCTTGTTTAAGAGCAGCTGCCAGGGGCTCGCTACTCTTTGTAGCCTTGTTTCTTTCCTTGTGATGAGGAGAAGCAGGCCCAGGTCCACAGCTGGTCAAGACTTGTGCTAGAATGTTAAAGTTGAAGAGTCAAAGAGTCTTTGTCAGAGGATTAGCAGAGGGGAAGAGACTGCCCCTCCAGAGAGAGCCACTTTGGAGTGAGGGCCACCCTCACTCTGACCCAGCAATCACATTGGCCAAGTTAATCCACGTGAAGCATTAGAACTGTGTCTGGCACCTAGTGAGTTAGGTATGTTAAGTATCATTATTGCTGCTACTGTTGTTATTACAAGCTTGCTCCTCCAAGACTGTGGGATTTGGCTCAGGTTGTCTGTCCTAAATGGTCTTCTATCTTACAGAATCAAGGGGTAGATTTTGGAACCCGTAGTTGCTCAGCCAATGAAGGAGCAGTTCAACAGCCTTGAGATTGATTCCACAGGCCTCTCAGACCTTCAGTGTCATGCTTATTTTCCCTAAATTGCCATGACTAGATGGCTCCAGCAAGGTCTTTCTCCTTGACCTAGACTGTTGTGGTCTTCTGTGCACTGCTGGAGGGATGCGCAGCTTGTTGTGTATTCATCCGATGGGCTGACTGAAATGGATGCAGCCAGACAGCTAAGGCCACACAGTCCAGCATTTAGTCCTCAGAAATCTGATTCAGAGAATGTATACCTTGCACTGCAATCTCAATTTCAGAGGCAAGTTTTGGATAGAATAACCCAGATCCAAGTCTGGGTAATTTAAAGCCTGGGTGAAATGGGGCAGAAAGAGCCCAGAATATACAGGTCTGAATCTTGGCTGGGGAGATGTGGAAGACTCGAGGCGCCAGACGGCTGGCCTCCCTCCAAGTGTTTGCCACCCTGGTGCCATGGGGCTGTGGCTGGGCAGTCCATGTACTCATTTTTCTCCCTCCTCTCCTCCTCCCTCTCTGCCTCTCCCCTCTCCTCATCATATTTTCTGTAGGCTGGAGAACTCAGAAACCTACCCACCCAGAGGGAGGGCAATGATACATATGAGATGGAGGACTCAGACCCTGCCCTGGCCAGGTACATCACAGGTTATAGTGATTGATCCCTTTGCCTATGGGGTATAAGGGCTGGCTCTGAACTTTGAACCCCAGCCTCACTCACTTCTGCCTGCGTGTGGCCCTTATTCCCTAGGTGCCTTTCTAGGGCAGAGGATAGTGTGAGGTTGAATCTCCAGGAAACAAAGTCTTGTGGGCAACCATTGACTCAGAGCCTATGAGAGCAAGGTCCGCTGTTTTCTCCCTTCCCCATGTCGGCCCCTTTGTCCTGGGGTGCCCAGGCTGCCTGCACTGCTCAGTTGCCACTGGCCTTGCCGTGGGCCTCCTGTGGGACTTCTGAGGCTTGCAGCTGATGGTCCCTTTAGGCTGCATGTCTCTGAGTCCATGTCCCAGAGGAGATGCTGCTGGTACCAATTGCTGCTCCTCTCTGATGCAACGGCCACTCAGGCAATTGCTGTTCAGTCTGGGATAACTTTCCCCCTTCCTAGAGCTTAGTATCACATGCAGTCCTAAGCCCTGAGCCCAGTCTAGCCTCTGAGGTAGGAGATTCTGTGCTTTTCTAAACCCACAATACTGCAGGTGCCGCACAAGGGAAGTGTTGCCCCAGTTGTTTTCTGGCCCCCAACACCTAGGTATCAAACTAGAGGAAGTACCTTAATTAGCGAAAGGAGGGTATCTTGTGACTGTCATTGCTTCACTTCCTGTTGCCAGCAGCCAAGTAAGCCTGAGGACCAAGGAAGCGCCAGAAGTCAGGAGGGTGGTAAGCAGGCATGAGCAAGATTGCGTGTGTAGGGAGGCTGATCCTACTTAGTGTAGTGCACTGGCTTCCCTCCCATGTGCCTGGGACTCTCCTGGGCAGGCTGTCACAAGGCTACCAGAAGAAGGTCATCCCCACAGCCTAACCTCACACAGCTGCTCCTGGCCTATACTTGGGATCTCTTCCAGGGGTCCTCTTAGTCTGTCCTAGAGGCACAGCAGAGGAGGGCCCTTCATGCAAGAATCTCACATTCACAGAAGACTTCCAATTTGGATTTTTAAAAGTGTGTCTCCAAAGGTATGCTAATAGGACTGAAAGAAGGAAATGATCATCAGCTTTAAATGTGTGCGTGATTTTGGTACCAGGCCCATGAATTTTTAAAATTAATCCTGCTATTATTCTGTGAATAGGATGATAATGTTGCCCTGTGTGTGTTTGTGTGTGTGTGTGTGTGTGTGTGTGTGTGTGTGTGTGTGTGTGTTTAATTACATGTGTTCAAACCCTTAAATTATTAAAGGTAAACTTCTAAAATATGTGACAATTTTTGAATCCCTATCTGGGCTTTGCTTCATTTTAATTGATCTGAAGCCTGAGAGAATGCAAGTGTCCCAGGTCTCCTTTGTCCTCCAAGAGGACCACTGGCCACTCTCCTCTTGATGGACTGTGGAAATAAGCTGTTGTCTTTCCACATTGTCATTTCAACATCGGAAGAGCCAAGGTGCTGTTCCCTGTTTCATTACAGTGGTTGGCCTATAAGGAAAGACACCTTCTAAGTTTAGGCATGCCCAGTTCAGCCACTTTCCTACTTCATGTTTTCTCCTCCCACAGGAAGGCTTCTCTCTGTTTGGTGCAGCTGCTTCATATTCTTGAGTTCGTTACCCTAAGATAATGGGGCTAGCCTGTGGCTGCACACTGGAATCCACTGGCGAGTTTTCTAAAAACCTGACGCCTAGATTCTACCCCCAGAGAATCTGATTTAGTAGACATGGGTTGTGACCTGGGCACTGGTATTTTTTAAAGCTGCCAGGTGATTTTAATATGCAGCAAAGTTTCAACAGTGCCCTAAGACCCTTGTTCTCAAACTTTAGAATCCATTAAAATATTGTGTGTGTGTTGTGGTGGTGGGGGGGCTCGTTAAAAACTAAATTGCTGGACCTCATCCCCAGTTTCTGATTCAGCATTTCTGGATGGTACCTGATAATCTGCATTTCTAATAAGTTTCCAGGTGATGTGATGCTGCTGTTCTGGGGAACACATTTTGAGAACAGTTGCCCTGAATAAAGAAAGCTTGAGAAATGGGCTGGGAAGGGAGATGTGAGTGAATACATGGCGATGTAGCTGTTTTTTATCTTCAAACTCTACAGTTGGCTTCAGAGGTAGGGGCGCCCCTAAATTACAGCAGTTACAGAGTACTGGTCACCATAGCTACCACTTTGTAGCAAACTCAAGCTAGGGTAGAGCTGAGTCCAAGCAACCAGAGCCCTGGTTGGTGCGGTAAGTCATGGGTCTGAAACAGAGAGTCTGGGGGTATAAATCAGCTCTGCCCAATGAGAACATAATGCAAGCCCCAGATGTGAATCACCTAGGTAATTTCATATTTTTTAGTTTTTAGTCACATTCATACAATGACCACTTATGTATCTAATCCTGAATTGTACCCCGTAACTTTAAAATAACAAATTTAAAAGTTAAAAAAAATAAAAACTAGAAACAGGTGAGATTAATTTTAATAACATTAAAATTAATATATAACATTAAAATAACCGAACCCTCCAAAATATTATCATTTTACCGTCATCACCATAAACAATTATTATTGAGATAGTTTATATTCTTTCTTTTTCATGCTTAAGTCTTTGGCATCATATGTGTGCTTCACAGTTAAGGCACATCTCATTTGGAACCATCCACATTTCAGTGGTCACATGAGGACCACACAGGTCTGGATAGAGCAAGCGTTGCCCCTGAAGGGCAGATGCACAGAGGTCCTTGCTTCTCTCAGCAGCAGGTGGCCCCTCTATCCCCACCTCCCAGAGCCCCGAAATCTGTTCTAAGCATCTGAGAATCTTTCCTGCATTCTTCCCTGTTGGCACTCCAGAGAGCGCAAAAGGCTGAGTGGCCTCACTTCATTCTGCAGGACTTGTTTCCTTGTGTCTGTGCATCTGAGGTGAGAATCTGAGAGGTTTTCATAGCCACTCCCTCCCACTTTCCTGCCTTAACCATCTGTAGAGCAGAGCTTCTGGAAATGGGTGTCTGAAATGGATTGAGGAGAAGAGTGAAGGGAAAGCTGTGGTTGAACTGAACAGTAGAGCCAGGATGGCGTTTCTTTCAAATGTTGCAAGCAGAAACGAAACCCGATACTTCTAGTACCTCACCCAGACAAAGGAGCCCAGAACACCATGTGGTGTGTGACAACACCAGGGCAACAGTCATTGTGCACTTCCAGCAGCATGCTGCCTTCTGTCCAGATGAACTCATTAAACATATACATATTAATGCCTACTGCATGCACAAGCATATTGGTGAGGCAGTAGACTGTAATTATAGGGGCCACACATTTTGGAATTGCAAGGCCTTTAGTTCAAATCCCCACTTTTGCAGTATGATCTTAGGTAAGTTGTTTAATCTCTAAGCTGTGATTTCTTCATTTGTAAAATGGGGATAATAGTACCTACTTCATAGAACTTCTGTGAGGATAAAGTGGAGTGATACGTATCATTTCTAAACACAGTGGCACACAGGCAGGCCATCAGTGAATGGGTAGCAGGTTGAAACTAGGGGAGGTGAGCAAAGTGCCCAGGGGGCACCCACTCTCAGGGTTGTGCAGGTTGCTTTCACCACCATCACTGCTGTGGTTATGTTATTACACTGTAGAAAGCATGGCTCTTACATTCAAGGAGCATAGGGTCCAAGAGGGAAGTGAAGACATATATACACACACATCAAAGACAGACTGAATATGATGGTTGCCTTGAGAGAGGAAGGAGACATCACTTCCACCAAGGGATTCAGAGACTATGTCCTTGAAGAATGGATAAGACATCTGCAGGCATAGATTGGAGAGAAGGATAATTTATAGAGGGAATGGCTTGATCAAAGTCATGGAGGTGAAACACTGTGCTCAGGGAATATTGAATAGTTGTTCTACTGGCACATAGAGACAGCTAAAAGGAAATGATATGAGTCTGGCTGCAGCCATTTTTTTTTTTTAATTAAAGAAAGCCATAGACAACATCCCAGGAAGGAAGGACAAAAGAAATGAGGACTATCTTTTCCTTTGGAGACAGAGAGGTTTTTGAGAGTCAAAATATATTGCCATTGTCCTGTCAAACTTTAACACAAGACTTCATGCCTTGAGACACATGAAACTTATAAATCATATATGTCATCCATTACCACCCCTTCTTGATCCCACTCCCCCAGCGTAAATCCAGTGTGGTATAGATACTTCCACACATAGACACACATAGACAATATATAGATTGAAAAAAATTTAACCAAAATTTGACCATGTATGGTTACTGCCCTGCTATTTACTTTTTAAAGTGTGTGTGTGTGTGTGTGTGTATACGTGTGTGCATACACACACACACACACACACACATATATATATAGTACCATTTTAATCATTTTTCAGTGTATGGTTTAGTGGTATTAAGTACATTTACATTGTTGTACAACCATCACCACTATCCCTCTCCATAACTTTTTCATCTTCCCAAACTGAAATTCTCTACCCGTTAAAGTACTAATTCCACATTCCCTTCTCCCTCTAGCCCCTGATAATCACCACTCTACTTTCAGTCTGCATGAATTTGCCTACTTTAGGTACTTCCTAGGTTTCACACAGTTTTGGAATGTAACTGGCTTATTTAACTTAGTATAATGTCTTCAGTGTTGTAGGTTATGTCAGAACTTCCTTCCTTTTCAGGGTTAATAATATTCCATTGTATATGTATACCATGTTTTGTTTATCTCTTTTTCTGTCAGTGGACACTTGGGTTGATTCTGCCTTTGGACTATTGTCTCCTATTTACTTTTAAATAATATATTGTGGACATTTTTCCATATGAGTTCCTATAGATCACCTCATTCTTCTTAATGGCTGACTTATATTTTATTGTATGAAAATGACTAGATTAGAACATGTGGAAAAAGGCAAAACATAAATGAAACAAAATGAAGAAATGACTAGTGTAGAGTCATACAACCAGCTAATGGTTCAGCAGGGGTTTGAACCCAGTTCTTTCTGGCTCCATTTCTGCTTTTCACCACTCCAGGAGATGTGAGGGATGTGTACATTTTGAAATACTCCTTGGCTAGCATGGTATTTTGCAAGTATAAAATATTGTGGTACAATTTGATTAGGTATTAAATGGAGTCTGATAAATGGAGTGATGAGTACATGAGGTCAGATCCAGCTCTGATTTAGGAGTATCTTCTCTGTGTCCTCCCACAACACATTATCCCCAGCTCTTGGTTAATGCTGACTGGCTACCTCTCAGGGTAGCCCTGGAATAATAATGAATAGTAGCCTCTTTTTAAAATTTTAAATATGTGGGGTACAATTCAGGGTTAGGTATACAAATGTTCATTATTCAGGTACTCTTGTTGATGAGATGTGCCCCCTCCCAGCAGTTTCCCACTACTGCCAATCCTGTCCCCACCCTCCCCTGGCAGTTTGCCACTATTGCCAATCCCTTTCTTATAGTATTATGATAGTTGTTGAAGGTCCACTTATGAGTGAGAACATGTGCTACTCGGTTCTTTGTTTCTATGATAGATCACTCAGTATTATAGTCTCTAAGTCCATTCAAGTTGCTGCGAAGTTCATAATTTTGTCCTTGTTTATGGCTGTGTAATATTCCATTGTGTATATGTACTGCATTTTAAAAAATCCAGTTCTCTTTCAATTGGCAGCACGGTTGATTCCATGTTTTTGCTATTGTGAATAGTGCTGCAATAAACATGCGTGTGCAGGTATCTTTTTCATAGAGTGATTTGAGTTCCTCCGGGTATATTCCCAATAGGGGGATTGTGGGGTCATTTGGGAGGTCGATTTTTAGATCTTTTAGGAATCGTTACACTGTTTTCCACAGAGGCTGTACTAGTTTACACTGCCACCAACAGTAGCCTCTTTAAGCCAGAAGGGAATGTAGAGCTCATCTGGACCCACCCTTTGTCTTAGGAGAGAAGGAAACTGGAGCCTCAGTCATAAGCCCCAGGGTGAATGTGAGTTTCCTTGGCCTCCACTAGGAGGGCGTGGCCACTAGCTAAGTAATAGAAGAAGATGCTCATCTACGTTTCTTTGACTCATAGTCACTCTGTTGATGCTGAAAACTCATTTTCCCAAGTGCATTATTTTTATTGTTTATTTCTCCCATGTACACATATTCTTCCAGCAGCCCGCCTCGCTTTATTAAAAGATATTTATGCTTTCTGATCACTTCTACTTCCTTCTCTTTCTTTCAGGAATGGAAAATCAATCTGAGTGTCATTAAGAGAATATTCCCTGAAGAAGATTGTGGACGACAGTGGATTCATCACCCAACTTAGTTTCTTTTCTGAGCAGTTGGAATTTCTTCCACAGGGAATGAAACCAAGTGTTGTTTCACTGTCTGAACCCAGGCCTTTTACTGCCTTGCCAAGCTTTCATTCCATTGTCTCATTGTCATTGGCTGATCTGATCTCTACATTGATTAATTAGTTTCAAAACCCTTCATATTGACCTAATAAAATTGGCTTGTTTAATTTGTGTCAGGAAGTTTCTGAGAATGTTTCATTTAGACACTGATAAGCGATTTTTTTTTAATGCTTTGCCAGAGACATCCCTTAGGAGAGAAAGGTCGTCCTTCCTGCAGTCTCTTGAATTACATGGAGCAAAGGATGGCGGGATTCTTCCTGCTGCCAGGTCCGAATGCTTCTATAACAAGCAGATCTGCCTTCGATGGGGTAGTTTTTTATGTTCTCTCGCCAGAAGCACCTGGGAATACTGTCTTTCTCCCTCCAGAGGCTGTCCGAGCTGGTTCTAAGCATCAAAGCACAGCCTGCTTGCCATCCATCCTGTCATCCAGGGTCCTGGCCACTTCACCAGCTCTCGTCTCCTGCTACTTGATTTATAAATACCTTCCTTTCTTTATTGGCTGTGATCCCCTCAGGAGAGGTTGGAGTAAAAGTCTCAAAGTTGAGTGTTTTCTCTCCTGTCACAAAGAGAAATGGATAGGAAGACCAATATAAATGACCTTAAAGGGGAGGAGGGGACTCAGCTGAGCCGAACCCCATCCTGGACACAGAGCTGATTCAGGCACTCAGTAAGAGGCTTTTGGGGCGTGATTACTCGCTGGCTAGAATTGAAATTCTGATAGCTACTTTCCCAACTGTCAACTACCAGGACGCAGCAAGCGTGTTTATTTAACACTATCGGATCAGTATAGCCAACGAATCTCTACTTGCATATTTTCCCTAAGATAACTCTCATAAAATTGTGTCAACGTGCTCTTAGAGCCTTCTTAAAATTCCCCTGAAGGCCCCTGCAACTGTGCCCCCTAGTTGGGGCTGTGCAGACTGTGGCGAGGTGCCCCCCCCCCCCACCTCCGTGGGAGGCTTCTCATACATCTCTGTCAGGCAAGCAAGAGCTGTCGCCAGAAATGAGCTCCCCCCACAAAGCAGTCTCCCTGCGAGTGAGGCAGGGCCCTGGGAGCTGCTGTGCAAGCTGCAGCATTTGGCTGATTCATTTGTCTTCATTAATGTTGCTTATAGCTGAGGCCTTTGTCACATATATGATTATGTGAGATTCGATTCTCTTGAATGTGTAAACACAGAGCTCTAGCGTGAGGCTTCAGGTCTGAAGGCACAGCCCAAAGCAGCTTTTCTGCAGTTGTGGGGATGGCTTATGCGATCAGCCCCTAGGGATGGGGCCACACTGGGACCTCGGTCTTAGATGTCAGGAACTGGTTGTTGGTGTGATATGGGCCTTGGTCTACGGCCCACCAGTCACCTCATAGAAGAGAACCTCCTCCTTGCTCCCTCCCCTCAGCTCCACATTCACTTACTCAGTGTCTGCGGACTTACCATTACCACCTTTGTGTCTGTTCACTTGATCCCTTCCCATCTCCCCCTCCAGGGTACCGCCTTCATCTGAGGCCACCATCATCTCAGGGTTGGATTCCTGCAACAGCCTCTGAATCACCCTCCCTACCTCCAGTCTTGTTCCTCTCTAATCCATTCTACACCCTGCTGATATCTTAATCTCTCTCAAATGCATATTGTTTGGATCATTCCCCTTCTCTGGGAAAAGGGCAAACTGTTTAGGGTTGTCTGTGAGGCACTAGTTCCCACAGCCGTTCCAAGCTTCTGTCCACGAATACGGCTCATTCTCTCTTCCCTGCCCCCACCTTCCTCCCTCTTCTGGGGATCTACTTTGTTACAGGGCTCCAAAACAATTCCACCTTTTGCCTGGTATCTTAGGGCTTTTAAATAAAGCAGTTTTTAAGATTTTTTAAACTCACTCCACTATTTCTCAGATTAAAACAAGAACTTGGGAAGTTGGACCCAGTGCAATGTCCAAGTCACTGCTTTACTCGGCAGTATTCTTCAGTTTTCTTTTTGAGCTGTCATACTCAGGTCACTTTAGTGAAAAAGAAGTCATTTCCAGAGGGGAAAAAAGAAAGGGGAAGTTATAAAAGGATATGCATATATGCTTGTGTAGGAATCCAAAAAAATCTGGCTTCAGGAAGAGCAAAAACAGGAAGCTCTAGGGCCCAGCTGGTTCTCTCTCTCTCTCTCTCTCCCCCCCTCCAGCTTTGCCTCTGTCTATCCTCCTTAATTTCTCTTGCCCAACTTCCTCTGTTTACTCATCCTGTACACTGCCCAAAATGGCAGCCACATGCCGGGGTCTACATGAACTTCCAAATTAACGCCTACCACCCACTACAGCTTTCTATTGTCCAAGAGAGAGTGTGATGGTGCTGAGCCACCTCTCTGAGCCAGGCTGTACTAATCCTGGATCCTGGATTGGTTGTCCTTGGCCCAGAACTTTCCTTCTCTCTTCCCCCATAGTTTGGACCCAAGCAAGGAAGTTATGAGGGTATCCTATTTGCTTATCAGGCTGGGAGTAGGGACAGCATATCAGTGGGAGGCTATATTAATTTACTGGGGCTTCTGTAACAAAGTACCAAATACCGACTGGCTTGAACAACAGAAATGTAGTGTCTCAGTGCTGGAGGCCAGAACGCCAAAATCAAGGTGTCAGCAGAATTGTTTTCTGAGGGCTGTGAAGAAAAATTTGTTCCATGCCATTCTCCTAGTTTCTGGTAGCTTCAGGTGTTCCTTGGTATATAGATGGCATTCTCCCTATGTCTTTACATTGTCTTCCTTTTGTAAGTGTCTGTGTCTAAATTTTTCCTTTTTATAAGGACATCAGTGATATTAGATTAAGACCTACACTGACAACTTCATCTTAACTTGATCATCTGCAAAGAGCCTATATCCAAATAAGGTCACATTCACTGGTACTGGGGGTTAAGACTTACACATCTTTTGGGGAGATACAGTTCAACCCATAAGAGAAGATAAGGGCAGGGCCATCAGACATCTCTCTAGTTCCCCTCCTGGGCCCCCTCAGGAGCTCTCTGTTGAGCCTACTTTTCCAATCCTTCAGACATGACTGGACACTAGATACTAAAGTAGAGAGAAATACTAGGTTCAAACTGAGGTTCCCTCTACAGACAGAAAGAAACTTGTAGATTCCAGGTAAGCACATATTTCTCTGCACTCTTGGCCAAGAATGTAGCCTTTCTGTTTTCTAAGACCTTCAGGGAAAGGTAATTTATACCAAGAATGAGTCTAGAGCCCTGAAACAACTGTTAACAGTGTTAAGGTCAGTATTTATAGTTAATAATAAATATATAATATAATAAATTATAAATTTATAATACATATATAATATAATGAATTATACACTTATAATTTATAATATTCATGATCATACTGTATACCACAAGTATTGAGCACTAGAGCTGTCAAAACGTATTCACATACATTATTTTATCTGATACTAACAACTACATGAAATAGGAAGAGTAGTGCCTGCCCACCAGACACCTGATCTTGCAGGACTATCATTAAAGTCTCGGTTCTGCTGCACTCCATGTCTCTGTATCCATCCTTTGATTTTGGACAGGTGAGTTCATTTCTCATGAAGGCCATATTCCCTCTGACACCTATAGGGAAATTCTTTCTTGACTCTTCCTGGCTGCTGGTCGTTTGCTGGTGATCTTCACTGTTGCTTGTCTTAGAACTGAAGAACTTCATTTTATGCCTCCATTTTAACACAAATTTGCCCTTGTGTCTCCCTGTCTTCTCAGGGCTGTCTTATGACAAGGATACCAGGTATATTGAATTAAGAGGCCACCTTACTCCAGAATGGCCTGGGCTTAACTTTTAGATCTACAAGGATAATATTTTCAGATAAGGCCACTTTCTGAAGAGCTGGAGGTTAGAATTTTTGTATACATTCTTTAGAGGAAAATTTAGCACATACCATTAGGAAAAATACTCTCCTGCAGAAAAAAACTGCATGACTTTTAATATTTAAAGAATTGTATGTGATACCATTTAATTACCATACAGTAAAAAAGAACTTTAGCAAAATTTAAAAAAGAAATAGGAAGAGTAGACATTTATACATTCTCTCTCTGTGCCTCAATTTTCTTACTTGTGAAATGAAGATAGTAATAATAGCTACCCAAGGGGTTATTGCCTGGGTTAAATGCCTTCATGACTATAAGGCACTGATACCCCAAACGTACCACAGAACTGGGCCTGGCCCTCACAGCTCATGGGTAGGAAGACCAAATGTGAAGTTAGAAAGGATTTGCCTCTCCAATCCTGTCTCCTCTTCCAGTCTTACATCCCGGAGTTACTTTGCAAGAGGCTCATATGAGGCTATTTCATTAAATGATGGTTTCATTTATTTTATTTCCTGTCAAAACAATAGGCATACCTTGTTTTATTGCACTTTACTTTATTGCATTGCTCAGATATTGCATTCTTTTTACAAATTGAAGACTTGTGGCAATCCTGCATTGAGCAAGTCTATCGGTGCCAGTTTTTCAACTACATGTGCTCACTTTGTATCTCTATGTCACATTTTGGTAATTCTTGCAATATTTCAAACTTTATTATTTTATCTGTTATGATGATCTGTGATCAGTGATCTTTGATGTTACCATTGTAATTGTTTGGGGGGCACCATGAACCACATCTATATACGATAGGGAACTTAATTGATCAATGTGCATATTCTGACTATTCTACTAACCAGTCATTCCCCCATCTCTCTCCCTCTCCTCAGATCTTCCTATTCCCTGAGAAACAACAATATTGAAGTTAGACCAATTAATAACCCTATGGTGGCCTCTAAGTGTTCATGTAAAAGGAAGAATCACACATCTCTCACTTTAAATCAAAAGCTAAAAATGATTAAGCTTAGTGAGGAAGGCATGTCGAAAGCTGAGATAGGTTGAAAGCTAGACCTCTTGTGCCAACCAGTTAACCAAGTTGTGAATGCAAAGAAAAGTTCTTGGAGGAAATTAAAAGCACATGAAAGATAAAAAAGTGAAACAGTCTTATTGCTAAAGAGAAATGCATTCATTTCTAGTAAACTAATTCAGAGAAAGTTTTAGTGATCTAGATAAAAGACCAAACCAGTCACAACATTCCCTTAACCCAAATCTTAATCCAGAGAAAAACCCTAGCTCCCTTCAATTCTATGAAGGCTGAGAGAAGTGAGGAAGCCGCAGAAGAAAAGTTGGAAGTTAGCAGTGGTTGCTTCATGAGGTTTAAACAAGGAACTCATCTCCAGCATAAAAGTGCAAGATGAAGAAGCAAGTTATCCAGAAGATCTAGCTAAGATAATGGATAAAAATGACTACACTAACAACAGATTTTTAGTGTAGACAAAACGGCCTTCTATTAGAAGATGCCATCTAGGACTTTCATAGCTAGAGAGGAGAAATCAATGTCTAGCTTCAAAGCTTCAAAGGACAGACTGACTCTCTTGTTAAAGGCCAGTGCAGCTGGAGACTTTAAGTTAAAGCCAATGCTCATCTACCATTCTGAAAATCCTAAGGGCTCTTAAGAATTATATTAAATCTACTCTGCCTTTGCTCTATAAATAGAACAACAAAGCCTGAATGACAACATCTGTTTACAACTGAATATTTTAAGCCCACTGTTGAAACCTACTGCTCAGGGAAAAAAAAATTCTTTTCAAAATAGTGCTGATCATTTCAGTGCACCTAATCACCCAAGAAATGTACAAAGAGATAAATGTTGTTTTCATCCCTGCTAACATAGCATCCATTCTGCAGCCTGTGGGTCAAGGAGTGATTTTGACTTCCAAGTTTATTATTTAAGAAATACATTTCATAAGGCTATAGCTGCCATAGGTAGTGATTCCTCTGATGGATCTAGGCAAAGTCCATTAAAACCTTCTAGAAAGGACTCACCATTCTAGATACCATTAAGAACATTTGTGATTCATGGAAGGAAATCAAAATATCAACAATAACAGGAAAAAGTTGGTTCTAACCTTCATGGATGACTCTCAGGATTCAAGACTTCGGTGAAGGAAGTCACTGCAGAGATGGAGCCTGAGGATGTGGCCGAATTGCCACAGTATCATGATAAAACTCGAAGAGATGACAAGTGGCTTGTTATGGATGAACAAAGAAAGTGGTTTCTTGAGATGGAATCTACTTCTGGTAAAGATGCTGTGAACATTATTGAAATGATAACAAAGGATTTAGAATATGACTAAACTTAGTTGATAAAGCAGCAGTAGGGTTTAAGATGACGGACTTCAGTTTCGAAAGCGGTTCTGTTGCGGGTTGTGTACTGTCAAACAGCATCTCATCCTACAGAGAAATCGTTCATGAAAAGAAGAGCCAACTGATGCACCAAACTTCTCTGCTGTCTTAGTTAAGAAATTGCCACAGCCACTCAGCGTTTAGCAAACCACCACTGTGATCAGTCAGCAGCCATCAGCATCAAGGCAAAGACCCTCCACCACTGTAAGAACTCCCTGAAAGTTTCAGTTGATCATTAGCCTTTTTAGCAATAAAGTATTTTAAATTAAGATATGTAAATTGGTTTTTTTAGACATAATGCCATTGAACACTGAATAAACCACAGTATAGTGTAAAGGTTACTTTTATATGCACTGGAAAACCAGAAAATATATATGAATTGCTTTATTGCAATGTTTGCTTTATTGTGATGGTCTGGAACCGGACTTTGAATATCTCTGAGATGTGCATGTATTTTGTTGGTACCAAAATTAGAAAAGTATAAAGAAAATACATTTCAGAATAAAACAATATGCAACTCTTTAGTTATGCCTGTAATACATGCAGTGTAGTCCTTTACCAGAAAGACAGAGGGAAAAACATACACCCAGTGTGAGTGAGTTCCCACATATGATCTCCTTTTTATTAGGAGACACAGGGAATTTGGAAGATGGTACAAAACATTTCTTTACTTTCCCCAATAAGTCTCCTTTCAGTCCATATTTCGGGCTCTTCTCTCTCATTTTCCTTTGCCATCTACCTCCCTGCCACCTATTGGAGATTTCTTTTCTTTCTTTCCCCTTCCGATTGCCTCTTAGCTCCATTTTAGAATGTCTTAGAATTGGGTTCTGCAGAGGCTACTTCTGAGAAAAGGAATCATATGGAAAAAATTTATTAGGGAGCATTTCTAGGGAAAAATTGGTGAGGAAGTGGGATTATCATGGGAAATACAGACAGGTGTCAAGCAAAGTCTTGCAGAAGCACTCTTGGAGATAGAACAGGTCACATATCAGAGCCGTCATCATTGGGAAGGGGGTGGATAAGAAACTGAAGTAGTTTACACCCCTGCAGACAGCAGTCACTGGTTGTTCAGGGCTACCCCTGTCTTCCTCCCGAGAATGGAAATCACTTCAGCTCTCTGTGCATGCCTGAGTGTGGTCCTTTAACAGAAGAACATGGCCCACCTTTTGGGAATGAAGGCACAGCTGAAACTGGGGTTGAAGACAAAGGGTTCCACTCCATCAGGTGCATGATGAATCCTGAAGGTCCTGGTTCCCAACTCCATCCTGTAAGAGGCAGCATAATGTCCTGTGAGGTGCTAAGGGGGATTTAGACGCTTTAGAGTGGAGAATCTACAAAACAAACATGCCTTCTGCTATGCACATGCATGCACTATTTCTCCAGGCAAAGCTTTTGTGGTAAACAGGGTTTGTTTTTTAATTCATCTTAGCAAATTCAGAGAAGGAAAAGAAATGACAAAAGTGAAGATGAGCAAAAACCCCACCAGGCCACAAACATAAACATATTTTAATTACACCTTCTTGATTGTTAAGTATAATTAAGGATTGATGAGACTGATCTTTCATGCCAATTAACAAAATGTCACAGGTCTGTGGGCCTGCAGCCTGCCCTCCTTGGAAGGGCCTGATTCATTGTCCGGTGCCCACCCCCCATGTCCTAAGAGTCTCATCCCACATCTTTTTGTTTGACTTCCTGACTCTGCCCTCTTTTCCTCAGTTGACCTTGATTTCTTTATTTCCTTCTTGGAAAGCCATGCCTCAAATAATAAGGGCAAGATGCCGAGAAAGGAAGGTTGAACACCCAAACTGGATCATTTTGGGAACCAGAGGTAGGTATGTATGTATGTATGTATGTATTTTAAAGATGTGGGGTACAGTTCAGGATTAGGTATACAAGTGGTCATCATACAGGTAAAGTTTGGGCTTCCCTCTGGTCCCCACTTTGCCTGGTTTGAGATCAGGTCCCCTTACTGAAGTTGTGTTCAGCCCTCACGCATCCCGGCAGTATCCCACTACTGCCAATCTCTTTCTTATAGTATTATGATAAATGGGAACCAGGGTCTTATTTGAAGTGAGAAGAGACTTAGTGAGCTAGCCTCGAATGACAGGAATAAAACATTTTGTGCATGCATTAAAGGGATTGAGGAGGAACAGAAAGAGCATGCTGTCTGGGCTCTGTGTGTCAGGGTGATTTCGGAAGACATATTCTTCCTAATGAGGAAGATGGGTATCTAGCCTACAGAAGGCAGGGTGGTGGAGGGGGGAAGCACTTGGCAAGGAGGAGGCTGCTGGCAGCCGGCACCTATGGCAGGGAACTGGGCCACTCACCTTCAGTGCCTCTTGGCAGAAAGACGAGGTACTTCCTAATGGAGACTGATGAAGCCGGAACTCAGAGAGATAATGAACTGAAACAGGATGCCTCTCTGAACTGAAAGTCAGGGCTGGCGAGAATGAATGCACTTGTCTGTACTGAGCCCAGAAGCTCCACGATGCATGGGACTTTGTGAAATGAGGCCTTTCTTATTGAACAACAGATTGTAAGGAGAAGAATCTATGTTTAAATTGCTGTTACACTGAGCTAAGAAAAGTCAAGCAATAGCCTTCCAACTTAACAGATTAATGTTGCAAGCTAGGTGCTTGGAAATTTCTTAAGAGGTTTGAAGGCTTCTCAAGACTTCTGGCAACCTCTGAAAGGAAACAGGTGCGAAATTCCTTCTGCCATGAAGGAGCTTAAGCATCTCAAGGGCAACCAGGGTCTCCAAGGTTGTTTCTCTGAATGGAGGGGCATCCTCAAGTCGAAAGCTTGTTAGTAATGTGTCAAACAAACGGAGACAAGAACTTCAGGCATATGCACTTTGGTGGCAATCTAGAGAGACGTTTTCTGCACTGGGGGTGGTATCAACTAAATATCCCAGACTTTAGGGTGTATTAAAGAGGGATTGAAGGAAGGTTTATCCTTTGAAAAGATCAGATAACAAGTCTAATGATCCTAGATTGCCAGTGTCACTAACATTTCTTCTGTGCAGAATGGAGAAAGCATGGTCTGGACTGGAGAGGTTTGCTTTTGAGATCGGATGTTTTATTGATTTTTAAAAATTGATATTTATCTCCCTAGAATTTGATATTTGCACTGTCATTCACAAAATTTCTAATTCATGTCCTGTATGATTGCCAATAATATGTACTGTTTGTGCTTTAGGAAATTTTGTGTAAGTTGAATTTTTATAAATCAATCACAAGTTTAATGATTAAAGGGCAGTAATGACGCCATATCTGTAAATCTCTTCCACTATGTACAAAGCATTTTAATATATAGGATCTCAATTTTCACAACGTCTTTGTGAGGAGGTGTTGTCATTTCTGTTTTGCAGACAAGGAAACTTAGTGATATGTTCAACCAGCTGCTGCTTCCTGATTTATGTTCAGAAATCACTTCTGACTGCAAATCTTATTATTTTCTTTATTCTGTATTTATTAACTAAATTAATTCCTTCATAAAGTAAATGATCATTCAGATAGGTTAATTTTTCTGTTGTATGTACGTTTGTATGTATGTGTGTGCAATGTCAATAAATATTTATTTTTATTAATCAAATTGTTGTATGATAGATTACACCTAGAATGGGTCAACATTGAATGTCAACTAAGATTAAAGATTATCATCCCCAAGTTATGGGTAAGAAAATGAAAGAATAGTGAAGTGCGTTTCCTAAAGTCTTGGTGAAATGCTCTACCAGCACTAGGTATTACAAGTCTCCTGGTTAGCCCATAAAACACCCCTATATTTTTATTTTCATTTCTTGCCTTGATAGGCTGGTTATTGCAAGCCCATAAGAACACTTCCAGTAGAGCATATTGTGTGACCCTGGGACAAGACCCTGAGACAGAGCTAGGTCATATAGTTTGGCAGACCAGTTTTAAGAAAAAGAATACAAAATTCGTGAAGGAATCTGAAGATAAAGTTTCATCAGCTTCACAGTAAATCCAGGGTAGAGCTCACATAGACATCCTACTTCAATTCTAAGACCTGGCAGGACTCTCCAGTAGCCCTCTTCCTGGCTGTCGCTACACACCACATCCCAGAGTCAGCTGTCCCAGTGGCGGGAATGAATTGATTTTTGTTTCCCTTCATTATTGGGAACATGCCTTGAAGAGATGGGGTGAAGCCCCAGTTGAGGACAAAGATATTAAGAGCGGCTAGGCATTGGAAACACATTCAAGTCTGTAAGGTCAGATTAATTACTTGCCAGAGAACCAAAATAATTTAAAGATATGACTGAAGAACTACTTTTAACAGTCTTTGAACAATTTACCAAGGAATGAATAGAAATCATTACCTCGGCCAGGCTCAGTAGCTCAGCCTGTAATCCCAGCACTTTGGGAGGCCGAGGTGAGTGGATTGCCTGAGTCTGAGGGTTCAAGACCCGCCTGGGCAACTTGGCGACACCTCATCTCTACAATAAATCAAAAACTAGCCGGGCATGGTAGCGCGCGCCTGTAGTTCCAGCTACTTGGAAGGCTGAGGTGGAAGGATCGCTGGAGCCCAGCAGGTCGAGGCTGCGGTGGCCACTGCACTTCAGCCTGGGCGCCGGAGTGAGACTTCAATTTTTTAAAAAACTCTTAATACAATTTAAAATAATAAATGTTAGCCGGGCTCGGTGGCTCAGCCTGTAATCCCGCGCCTTTGGGAGGCTGAGGTGAGTGGATTGCCTGAGTCCGCGGGTTCGAGACCCGCCTGGGCAGCGAGACCTCATCTCTACAATAAATCAAAAAAATCAGCCGGGCGTGGTAGCACATGCCTATAATTCTTGCTACTTGGAAGGTTGAGGCGGAAGGATCGCCGGAGCCCAGCTGGTCGAGGCTGTGGTGGCTGGGAGCGGCCGCTGCACTCCAGTCTGGGCAACAGAGTGAGACTCCAACTAAAAAAAATAAAAATAAAATAAATATTTAAAAAAAAATCATTACCTCAAGTTTCAGAGGTGGATTCTGGAAACTACAGGCTGATAATCTTCAAATTAGCCACCAGCAAATTGCTAGAATGGGTCATAAAACAAACAGTTTGGTAAAATGTAAAAGGAAAGACATGGGTTACACATAGACTAGGTTCTTTTTTTTTTAACTTTATCTTATTATAGAAATGTGGGGGTACATTATGTTCTAACATGGATTCACTAAAAAGAAATGATCACAAAGTAAGTTTATTTTCATTTTGTATTGAAATGTTAAATCCAAAGTTCAGGGGAATACATTTGGGTATAGGAGGCTATTAAACAGAATCTTTTATCACATATTTTCAGTCAAGTTGGAGAAGTGTGGATTGAATTATGGAATAGTTAAGTTGTTCGGTTGACTGATGGAGTGAGATGAATTAGTGCTAAAGTAGAAAGTTAGAAGAATTACCCATTTCTTTTCAGCTCTTGTCAGGAACAATGAAGATACAAAGATTAATAGGACAGGGCTCCTGCCTCCAAGAGTTCAGCAGAGAAAAAAGATATGTAAACAACTATTTATGATCATTATGGAAAGAGTTTCGCCAGAGATATGTAAGGAATATGAGATGACAGAAGGAGAACCACTGGGGTGAGGGGTGGGAGGACCTAGATGGCAATTAGTGATGCCCAACAGCTGCATAGACTCTTATCAAGCAGCAAGTATGTCAAATAGAGATGAGATTACTGTCTGTTGGGAAATAAATTGAACCAGGTGAGCCAGATTGCAGGTTGTCTTCAAATACTAAGTCCTAAGTTTGCTCATGGTTAAACCACATCAGCTGGTCTCAGCATAACCATGCCTGCTCAGAGCTCTGAGCCTGCAGCTCAATAAACAGACTAGGGCAGAACCAAAGTACTGAGGTGGATGACAGAGTCAGATGGGAGATCACAGTCACACTAGGATTGAAGGAAGAGGACCGAAAGCTTATTAGCTTGTTCAGATGATTAGGATCCTCATAAAAGGGAATGTATTTGGTATTCAAAAATTACAAGCTAAAGGTGTCTGGGAATTAAGGGAAACCTGTGGTCCAGTAAACAAAAGCTGATAATATAGGTGGGAGGCCCTCCACTCAGAGGGATTATATTTATGTCTGCAGAGTGCTAAAACCCTCCATATGTTCCTCATTTCAAGTGTTTTTCAAGCCATTGAAAAGACTGATTCTGCTTTTGTAAAGAACAATGTGAATTATTTAACATTTATAAGAAATGTTTCTGTAATACCACTTCGGGGTTTGAAGACAACCTGGATGAGGCACACTTAAGCCTGAAAATTCTAATAATGACAACCTGGTTTCCTGTGCAGAGCATGGTTTAAAATAAAATATTAAGTCATTGGGTCATTTAAGTACCTGGAAACAATTCACATTGAATTGGGAAGAATCTTTTAGAAAAACACATCTCAGGCTCCCAACATAGGGGCTTGCAGTTTGCAGTGCACAATTGTCAACAGCAGAGTTCTTTTAGATTCCATCACCTGCAAGTGTTGTGGCCTAAATTCTGACTGGGAGTCTCCTTTCCACTCCAAGCCACCGTAACAAGATAGCCACACATCCTCAAAATTCTTTATAAATGTATCTCCCTAGGGGCTCACCCTTTCTCAGATTGGCACCCTCCTCCAAGAACAAAAACTGGGCATGTGGTGTGAGCGAAGCCCTTTTCATGAGGCCAGCTCCTAATTACGCACAGCCTTTCTTCAGTGTTCTCAACGTCAAAGCCCGGCAAGCACAATTAACTCATGTTGCAGGGCTCTGGATAATGCTGGTCATTTAATGTGGTTGAATATCACAGCCAGGGCCTTCCTGTTTCCAAACCAGTCAATAGAGTTGTGGGCCCTTGAGTGTGTTTCACAGCCTTTTGCCATCCCCATGGAAAACAAAGAAGAGTTTGATGTGTGTGCCCTGAATACTTAGCATAAGACGCTGAAGTCTAGCCATCTACTCTGTACAGGAATGGAAGGCTGTGGTATTTAGACAAATTAGGCTAGCGCTCAGCTTGCTAGGCAGCACCATGCTTCTGTATTCACAGGTCTCAATGTGACTAGAAGGATCTTTAGTCACAAAACATGATCTATTTTCCTGCATAAACACATAGGCATCATACTTCAATTCCTTCTGAAACTTAAAAATATTTGTTGAATTTAACCATCCATTTTTGCACCTTGGCATTTCATGTTTTATTTGTAAAACCACTTGTGTTCTTTAAAATTTAATGAAACAATATTAAATAAATAATCCAGAAGCAGTATAATAAAACACCAGTACATCCAGACTGCGACTCCGTGCCCTGAGAAATAGGTGATGTGTAAATCTTGCCTTCTTTCTATTCAAGGAATAAACTGCTCCACTAATCTGCACATGTGAAAACCCAGCTGGGATGGGCCTTCGCCCTTTGGCTCTCAGTAATAAAAAGGGAATACAGCCTTGTATGTAGGCAGTCTCTTCCTTTTATCCATAATAGCTTGGCAGTCAGATTATTCCCACGTTTCAGTTGAAGAAGAAATGCTATGAATAGCAATAGAACACGTGGAACCAATAGATGGGAGTGTTCTGTAAATGGACGTCCAATCCATTTCTCCCTCCTCCCCTTCCTCCCCATCCTCCATGTGTAAGCAATGCTATTCCTAACATTTCAGGCAGCCAGGAATGAAAACCTACAGAGATCTTACAAAAATGCATCCTCATGCTCGTACCCAGCCCACATCTAGCAAGTAGACAGAACTTCATGGTATTAGTTTCTGATTATCTCATTTGTCTTGCTCACATGCAAGTGATTTGAAAGCAGGGTCACCCCCTGTATCCTTCAATGGTCTCTACTGAACCAGTACACTGCACAGTGTTTGCACAGAGAGAATTACTATTCATACTTATTACTTTTACAAAGTCCAGGGTGACCTTGAATTATAGTGAGGTCATTCATTCTTACAACAAATACCTATTATGTACCTACAGTGTTCTGTGATCTGTGCTGGAGGTCAAAGGACTTTATGGCATCCACTTGGTTAATTCACCTCACTCTGTCTCCATTCCACACTTTTACCCTTATTGTTCCATTTGGTTTATTTTTCCTACTGACTTCTAGTTAAGCAATAGACATCTTTAAATCAGCTTATATTCCTTTTGGAACAAGGTAGAGATTACCTGCATGGATGGATGGATAGATTACAGGTAGGTAGATAGATAGATAGATAGATAGAGATAGCTACATTATCATCTAATAACTATATATGGCATAATGGTCCTATAAGTAAACAGAGAAAAACCAAGGTGGCATTCCTATCATATGACCAAGCCACACTAAACCTCTTTCAGTTTTTTTTTTTTTTTTTTTG
>NW_007124624.1:0-696 GCF_000164805.1 Carlito syrichta
ACTCCAACTAACAACAACAACAAAAAAATCAAACCTTTAACCCAACCACATCCCTAAAATTTTTGGCACACTTATTAAGCACTGAATCCAGGGGGGGAAAACCATTTTATTATTATTATTATCACACAATTCTATCAGACTTAGGATTTATTTCATCATTATGGGAATGTGTTAGAAATTAATAATAAAAGTTTCTTTCTGTAATGCTTTTTAAAATATCATGCTATTTAAAGCTGCTAAAAACAAACCACACCAAGTATTTGGTCTCAATATATAAACACGTAATGCCTATGCTAAATAAACACTGCATTCTAGAACATAAAATATTCATTAATGGGAGGAATATTAAAATGGATTTTTTTTGCACATTAAATTTTTTGAGAAGCTATGATTACATAAAGCTGAAAAATATAAACATCACATAAATTAATTCCTATAATTTTCTGAAACCATGAAATCTTTGCTCAAACTATACCATAAAAAGAATAATCACTTATCTAAACTTTGGAGTCTTCGCATGACTCCCCAAAAAGAAGCCCTTCAAGCTGCAGTATATGTCAAATGAAAGAACAGGAGGAAGAAACTCCCTCATCCGAAAATGAGAAGAGATGGGAATGTAAAATTAGATCGGAAGAGACAATGAAGCTTTAGATGGTCGACCAAGACGTCGTCCCCAGAGCAGAGCCAAACACACCA
>NW_007124625.1:0-495 GCF_000164805.1 Carlito syrichta
CTCCTTTATGTTTATCCTTGTTGTTATGAAAAGATAATCTGTTGTTTTGAGATGACTATGATAGAAATGCATATGAAATAGACTCATGACTGACCCTAAAGCATAGTAGAAGAGACTTGGGATATTTAGACAACACACACATCTACTCTCACGAAGCACACACATTATCAGAAGGCTGGTGTTGCTCTGACTTCATAACTGAAATATCACACTAACCTATCTCTTAGGAATTGAGTTGAGTGGCTCAATGACAAGCCCACTTTGCTTTTCCTGCATCTGTGCTGTATGGTACTCTGAGTATTTCCAAAAAATAGATGAAGCCAAAAAACCAAAGATACCAATTACCTCTTTAGTAGAGTCTATTTCCAAGGCTTGCAATCACCCACCCCTCCTCAAAAAATAAAATGTGAGTTGTCTCATCTTCACTGATCAGTCATGGTCTTGGAAAAATTATTCAGGCTTACACACCCTTTGGGGCTGACTGGCCTTTGTCAC
>NW_007124626.1:0-381 GCF_000164805.1 Carlito syrichta
TAGAGGCTGAGTCACCGAGCCCAGAGGTGATTGTTTCTTTCAGATGTGATACAAGTTGGACAGTTTTTTAGAAACACAAGTTGGTATTGCTTATATCATTTTTCTGCTGTTGCTCTCTTCAAGAACTGGAAGATTCATATTGTAATTTTTAAAAGGTCTTAGATAATCTATGTTTTTAAGTACCAATAAACTTTCACATTATTGATAGGATAAATTTAGCAAGTAAACCTCTGACCTTGTTTACAGTTCTTCAGGGATTACGTAAATAGCTAATTATTAGATGGTATCTCTGTATGTTGTGAATTGTGAGTGTTAAGCATTTGATCTTTAATTTGCTGTTGACTTATAATTTATTTCCCGGCTTTAAGATGACAGACCATT
>NW_007124627.1:0-469 GCF_000164805.1 Carlito syrichta
TCCCCCACCACCAGGTCCTGTGTGCAGTCACCCAAATGTTCTTTCACTGAAAGGCATGACCCCTCAAGTCTGAACTCCACTCTTACTGTGTGCCACTGACCTGCGGGCCTGCTCATTCACCTACACCATGTGCACCCAATTCTGGTTGACATGACACGTGGCTAATATTCTGACATCCCATAGGCCTCTCTGATAGTCTTTTATTGGTTAGTCTTGGGAGTTTTGTTTTCCACATAAATCATGTGGTATTTTTTTCCCAACAGTAAAAAACAAATAAAACTAATTTCCACTCGAATTTGAATTGCTAACTTGGGAGAATGTATACTTTCATCATTATTGTTTCTTTCACTTTTCTATCAAGTATTTGATATGTCTTTCTGTTTCTGAAATATGGTACATTTTCATGGTTCTTATTAGATGGGTCTTGCAGTTTACTTGTTAAATCTAACTGTATTTATTTTATAGTTCT
>NW_007124628.1:0-446 GCF_000164805.1 Carlito syrichta
CTGAGTAGGAATCTGGGTAATGGGAGTCCTCACATAAAGGAAACTTTACTGCCTATTGCTAAGTAAGAATAAGGAATATGCGTCTCTCGGGTCCTCATCGCCAAAAAGCTGAAGGTCATCGAGCTATGGGCTAAACACGA
Organism: Carlito syrichta; assembly: GCF_000164805.1. Taxonomy (NCBI): domain Eukaryota; kingdom Metazoa; phylum Chordata; class Mammalia; order Primates; family Tarsiidae; genus Carlito; species Carlito syrichta. The sequence goes on from NW_007124628.1 coordinate 141, forward strand.
ATCATGGTGCTTTCGAGCATGAATCTGGAAAATGGAGTCCTTATTTACAGGAAACTACGTGATCTTTTGCTAAGAAGAATAAGGAATCTGCGATACATGAGTCCTCAATCCCAAAAATCTACAGAGCATCTTGGAAAGTTCTAAAATAATCAGAGTTTCAAAGCAGGATGTATCTAAAGAGAGTACAAATATACAGGAAAATGCACAGCCCCTTGCCAAGGGAGAAAAAGAATTGGGGTTGTAGCAGTCCTCAGGCCTTAAAAACAACAGGCCATCTGTTGTTGGCTATCCAAGAATCAAGGTTTA
>NW_007124629.1:0-520 GCF_000164805.1 Carlito syrichta
CACCAGTCTGGGCGACAGAATGAGACTCCAACTAAAAAAAAATAAAAAATAAATAAATAAATAAAACTGATCAAACACTCAAATGAGATGAGGAGGATACTGTAGCTCACAGGTCATCAATTCCTCTTCTCTGCATATTATAGGAACACAATCTAGGCCAGAAAAACATAGCCAAACCTATTACAGCTCTCTAGTTCCAGTTTTTAACCCTAATTTTTTTCAATGAAAACTTTTCATTAGATGCCATTACATGACTTACATTCAGTAATAACCTAAATTAAGATATATACTGGAGCCTTGCTTTAGCATTGTCTTTGGGCAAGAGTCATTTTAGTGATTATTGAGTCATTTTAGAAGGGGTCTTTTTGACTCTAGCAAATTCTCACAGGTAGGACCTATCTCAGTCTAAACTATTTCTGGCTTTTAGTAGAGTCGCCTAAAGTAATGTCCAATACAAATTCATAATGCTATATACTTAAATTTTATATGTAAAATAAATACATGCACGCATTTGTAATTG
>NW_007124630.1:0-424 GCF_000164805.1 Carlito syrichta
CTGGGGGCTTCCGAGCAGCCGGACCTACGGGCGCGCGCTCCCACGCCCGGCTAATTTTTCGATTTTATCGTAGAGGTGAGGTCTCGCCCGCCCAGGCGGGTCTCGAGCCCGCGGGCTCAGGCCATCCACCCACCTCAGCCTCCCAAAGGCTCGGGATGACAGGCTGAGCCACCGAACCCGGCCAGAGGCTCTTCTTAACGAGCACACCACGTGTGTCAGTCAGGGTGGTGGCCGCGCCAGGGATTCTTTAAGGCTAGGGCCTCGAGGGACACAACGCCTGGCCTCTTGCTCCTCTCTGGACGAAAGTTTCAGAAAATCTCATGGCGGGGTGTGGGTGGGGGGGGCGCGGGACTGCGGTCCACTAGCCGAGCGGAGCCCAGGGCTCAGAAACGTGGTCCAAGGGGGAGATCTGGGGGAGGCTGGC
>NW_007124631.1:0-726 GCF_000164805.1 Carlito syrichta
CAGGAAAATAATAGCTGGCCACTGAGAGATTAAAACAAATGGGATCAGTTTCCTCATTTCTCCCAGTGCTTCTAGGCAATGAAAACAGGTCACAAAACAAAAAGTGGAATGAAACACTTTAAGAACTCTTAAGGGAAGTACCTTGATATCATAATTTCCTCTATGAATTAAGAGTAAAGTTAAATAAAGAATGGATATCATAAACACATTTGCTTATATTGTTACCCATCAATTACGGTCATATAATACAAATTTAGTGGTTGTTGAGAAGAGAAGTTCTGAGGAAAAGGAGTGTATTTTTTATTCTTGTAAAGAACTGAAAGTCCATGCAAAAAGAACAAAAAGACTTTGATGCAACATGAAGAAAAGAAGCAGTTTGAGTTTCATTTAATATTTTGTCTCGTAATGATACAGAGCTGGAATTACTTTCTATATACAAACTAAATTATTTATGACTCAAGGAAAATCTATGACAATAAAGTGCAGCTTAAATTCTCAAAATGACTGGACTGTCAATTAAAAAATAACTCACTGAGGTTTGTAAATGTTTTAACGTCTGTTTCATAATTTAACTCTCAAACTAAATTATCCTAGACTTGAACCTGTACTACTAAATGAAGCCTACTCATTCTGTGCGCTGTTTTGGAATCTTAAAATCACGGCATACAAATAAACCTTAGAAGTCATCCTAGTTCCGCAACTTGCCTGCTAGGAAAAGATCCCTGA
>NW_007124632.1:0-647 GCF_000164805.1 Carlito syrichta
AAGTTATTGCTCAGCGAATTTCAATGCCTCTCTCTATTGTCTCATAAGAAGCCAAGAAGGCTGGGCTTCAATTCACATGAGGACATGTATTCACTTTGAGTGTCACCATGAAGTCACACTGGTAGTCATTTGCAATTATGTTGAATGATAGAAAGCAGAGACTGGCATCAGGAGACCCAGGTCACAGTCTCTCCTCTGTCTCTGATTAGTGAATCCCTTAACTACTCTAGCTTCAGTTTCTTTATCTATACAATGATAAGTTGGTTTAGATCAAGAGTCAGTAGTCCAAATACCTACATGGGCAGGGCAGGTGACAGAAGCATAAAAGCTTACATCACGGCATACCACAGCATCACCACTTATTTGCTTCACAGTCGCAAAAACAACTGTGTTGAAATTTCACTCTCTTTTATATATCATTAAGCTTTTCATCAGGCATCTTTTCACATACCAGTCATTCAGTCATGGTTCTTTTTATGGTTTGTTTTTCTAATGGAGGATTATGCTGTATTCCTTTGCTACAGATGCACTTTGTCGGTATATTCAACCCAGAAATCCTCTTTATGTTCTGAAAAAGCAAGTCTGACTCACATTTTTCTGGACATGTGGATCTCTCAGTCTTTGGTTTCTGTTTTTTATTTCTCAAA
>NW_007124633.1:0-638 GCF_000164805.1 Carlito syrichta
TCTAATTTTGAAACCAAAACAAGACAAGGAGAGAATGAAAGAAATATAAAGCCAACCTCACTTATAATCACAGATATACAAACCTTAAATGAGAATCAAATTCAATAGTGTATACATAAAAATGCTTCATGATTAAATAGATATCTTAAATTGCAGGAATGATTAGGGATTAGAAAATATCTAATGTATGTCATCATGTTAGTATATTAATGAGAAATATTTTGTAATTATTTTAATAGTTAAAAAACATTTGAATAAAATTATCATTAACAAATGGTAAAAGTTTTTAGAAAGACAGCATAGCTTAGAAACTAGATATAATTGGGAACTTTCTTAACTTAAAGAAGACATCTAAAACTGGCAGCAAATGTTATACTATAGTCTGAAACTGTAGAAGCATTCAGTGACAGGGACAAGATAGGAATACATGCTGCAAGTCCATCTATTCATCATGCACAAGAAGACTCACCTAATACAGTAAGATAAGAAAAAAATAGGAGATATGGGAAAGAGAAACTCCCTCCTCTTTATTTTAGACGCACCGGGACAGAACATCCAAGTCAATCTACCACTGAATCTACAATTATTAAATTTAGTAAGAGAGTTTAGTAAGATTTCCAGATAAAAGATCACGTGTA
>NW_007124634.1:0-594 GCF_000164805.1 Carlito syrichta
CACTCCCCATTCTCCGCCCAACCCAAGCCCCCCGCCCTCCCCCCACCCCCACTGGTGCTCCCACCTGGTCTTCCTTGAGTCTGGAGGAAAACCCCTACCTCGGTGGCTCAGCCTGTAATCTCACGCCTTTAGGAGGCTGAGGTGAGTGGATTGCCTGAGCCCTCCGGTCCCAGGACCGCCTGGGCAGCGAGATCTCATATTTACATTAAATCAAACAATCAGCCGGCCGTGGTAGCGCATGCCGGTAATTCCGGCTACGCGGAAGGCTGAGGCGGCAGGATCACTCACCGGAGCCCAGCAGGCGAGGCTGCGGTGGACGGAAGTGGCCACAGCACTCCAGCCTGGGCAACTGAGTGAGACTCCAACTCAATTAAAAAAAAAAAAATCACACGATTCCAAAAAAACACACACACGAAACCAAGCGTCAGAGGGAAAAGTCTTCTTCGTTCAGTTTTGACAATGTGGACTTTTCCCATAGGGAAACATTCGAGAAAGCAAGAGTCGGTGATTCTGAGGGATTGTTCTTTTCTATGAAAGCTGGCTGGAGGGAGATTTCCCACTCCAAAGCTCTCCGCCCACTCTTTTTGGGCGTGG
>NW_007124635.1:0-631 GCF_000164805.1 Carlito syrichta
CCATATTAAATTGTAATGTTCATAGTAACAACTACAACTGCAGAAGACTGAGGGAGAGAGGAGGAGGCGAAGGAATGAAATTTCTGTAAGTGACGATGTGGGAAGAAAGAATAAACAAGGGGAAAAAAGATGTGTAAATACTGTTTGAAAATGGCAACCTGTTAATAATCATTGCATTCCTGAATACACAGGTAAATGATACCACCATTCCTTTCCTACTTATGCTAAGCAAACCCAAGAAGCACAAGAATTTCATGCCTCTTTGAGGAAAAAGAGACCGATTGATAGCTGAATCTATATCTAAAACAAATCCCTGGAGTTGCCACCAAGAGCTTACAGATTTGGAAATCATATTCTTTTCTCACTAAGAAAGAAGACAGAAATTCTTTTGTCAATTGGAAATTCTTAGTTACTCTAGAAAGAATCGTCCTTCTACATACATGTTGTTTTCTTTAAAGAAAAGAAAACCTAGTTATGCATAAGCTTTTGGTCACAATTCAAAATATCTATTTGACATTTCTTCTCCCTGATGCCTTTTCTTTTCAGGAAAAATCACACACACGCGCACACACACACACACACACACACACACACTCCAACAGGAGAGATATGCATTATATAATATATATTC
>NW_007124636.1:0-619 GCF_000164805.1 Carlito syrichta
ATGTGAACAAGCAAGAGGCAATGACGCTGCCCCTGTGGTTTGTGGTTTTTAATCCACACTGAGCACAGGGGAATATATGATAAAACAGCGATGCCCTTCGGGGCTCTCCTTGGGTGTATCTGACCTCAGCCTCTGTCTCCACCTCTGTGTCTGAACTCGGCCCTCATGTCCCCTTCCTGTCTGGCCTTGGCCTCCATGTCCCCTCCATGTCTGGTCTCAGTCCATGTGTCTCCTCCATGTCTGACCTTGGTCCCAAGTCCCCTCTATGTCAGGCCTCGGCCTCCTTGTCCCCTCTGTCTGCCCTCCCTAAGAAGCTGCACTGGACAGCCCAAGTGTGGACCCCATAGCCCGTCTGAATGAGTTGACAGAGATTCAGGGCCTGGCCCACCTCCTGGGAGATGCTTCAGGAAAATGAGTGTCCCCTTTTGTGCTTTAATAGAAGCACATGAAATGAAAGCGTCTTCAGATGGGATATCTCACCCAGGAGAAAGTGTTTCCGCTGCTTGCCTGACCCCTAAGAGACAATATATTGCATTCATCCATCTTCTCTCTGTCTCTCTGTCTCTGTTTCTCTCTCTCTCTCTTTGTCTCTGTGTGTCTCTCTCCATCTCTCTTACTC
>NW_007124637.1:0-608 GCF_000164805.1 Carlito syrichta
CTGCCATCGGAGGTGGAAAGGGCCAAGGAAAAGGATTCATTCTTCTCCTCCACAAATATTTGTGTCAATCATCGTAGCATACGCAGCGCTTAATATCCATGAAACACCAGGTGATGGGATGCAACAGCAAAGAAAACTGCGGTGGCACATGTCCTGGTGGACATCACTGTGTGGCGAAAGATGACAGGCAGTGGACGGAATTATGTAAAATTATGCTAGATGTGGAGCAGAAAAATAACAGAGGGTTGAAATTCTCTAAGGACGTGAGCTCCTTTGGCGGGGGCAGCCGTGAGCGGGCTTTGAGCAGGAGTGGTCATGAACGGTACAGTCTGCAGCGGGTGGGAAGACTGCAGGCAAGAAGAGCTGGTGATTTTAAGATGCAAATATTTTCTGCATGGCTGAAAGAGGAGTGGGCATTCACTCGGGACCCTCGGAGTCCTCCAGGGCGGGGTCTGTATTCTGAGTGTGAGATCGGTTGCCCAGCAGTGCAGCGCGGGTTGCGGTGAACTGCAACCCTAAGTCCCAGATTTTTTAGGATTGACACACCTCGGCTCCTTCGCCTCCCCAGGACAGCAAATGTACTTTCCGCAACTGGGCTACTGTCCAAA
>NW_007124638.1:0-433 GCF_000164805.1 Carlito syrichta
TGCGGAGAGCACCCTGGCATTTGTTCTTGCCACAGAGTCTCCTTGAAAAGTAGCCAGACCTGTGAGTGAGAATTTCAGAGTGCTGTGATCATAGACAGTGCCTCTACTGCGAGGAAAACCTTCTCCAAACCCATGCGCGGGAGCCAACGGGAAGGACAGAGACCCACTTCTCTTGGAGTGACATCCATGCTTCAGGGGTGGGTGCTGAGTGAGGCCAGGTGTCCAGGTCCTAACGGGTGATCGCCACCAGCATGTAACCTCTGCTCTACAAGAAAAGCAGCGTGAAGACAATCTGAACCCCACTGTCCCGGCCTGCCCGGCCCTGCACAGAGCGCCAATCCTGTGAGTGGGCAACAGATGGCGGAAGGAAGCCCCAGCCTCTGGGACTCACTTGCCAGGAACGGAGCCTCCATGACTCAGAGCTGGAAGGAAG
>NW_007124639.1:0-540 GCF_000164805.1 Carlito syrichta
AATTCATGATTTTGTTCTTTTTTATGGCTGCGTAGTATTCCAGCGTGTATATGTACCACATGTTTTTAATCCAGTCCTCTTTTGATGGGCAGCATGGTTGTTTCCAGGTTCTTGCTATTGTAAACAACGCTGTGATAAACATACGTGTGCAGGTATCTTTTTTATAGAGTGATTTGTGTTCTTCAGGGTATATTCCCAGTAGGAGGATTGCAGGGTCGTATGGAAGGTCAATTTTTAGAGCTTTTAGGAATCGCCACACTGCTTTCCACAGAGGTTGCACTAGTTTACACTCCCACCAACAGTGTAGAAGTGTTCCCTTTTCACCACACCCTCTACAGCAGCTGTTATTTTTTGAGTTGTTGATAATTGCCATTCTGACTGGAGTTAGGTGGTTTCTCAGTGTGGTTTTGATTTGCATCTCCCTGATGATTAGAGAGGCTGAGCATTTCTTCATGTGCTTGTTGGCTGCTCGAATGTCTTCTTTTGTGAAGTGTCTGTTCATATCTTTTGCCCATTTTATAATGGGGTTGTTATGTTTTC
>NW_007124640.1:0-445 GCF_000164805.1 Carlito syrichta
GAGTGTAACTAGTGCAACCTCTGTGGAAAGCAGTGTGGTGATTCCTAAACGCTCTAAAAATTGACCTTCCATATGACCCTGCAATCTCCCTACTGGGAATATACCCTGAAGAACACAAATCACTCTATAAAAAAAGATACCTGCACACGTATGTTTATCGCAGTGTTGTTCACAATAGGAAGAACCTGGAAGCAACCATGCTGCCCATCAAAAGAGGACTGGATTAAAAAAATGTGGTACATATGCACAATGGAATACTACACAGACATAAAAAAGAACAAAATCATGAATTTCACAGCAACCTGGATGGAACTAGAGTGTATAATACTGAGTGACCTCTCACAGAAACGAAGATTCAAATATCACATGTTCTCACTCATATAATGGACCTTGAACATCCAATGTAATACTATAAGAAAATGATTGATGGTACTGGGAAACTATG
>NW_007124641.1:0-528 GCF_000164805.1 Carlito syrichta
CCGTCTGATACTCCTTGCCTTAGTAGTGCCGTCTGATACTCCCTGCCTTAGTAGTGCCATCTGATACTACTTGCCTTCTTAGTACCTTGTGATACTACTTGCCTTCTTAGGGTCGTATGATACTACTTGCCTTCTTAGTGTGGTCTAATATTTCTTGCCTTCTTAGTGTCGTCTGATACTCCTTGCCTTCTTAGTGTCGTCTGATACTAGCCTTCTTAGTGTCGTCTTATACTACTTGCGTTCTGTGTGCCGTCTGATACTACGTGCATTGTTAGTGCCGTCTGATACTACTTTCCTTATTAGTGCCGTCTGATACTACTTTCCTTGTTAGTTCCGTCGGATACTACTTGCCTTATTAGTGCCGTCTCAGACTACTTACCTTATTAGTTCTGTCTGGTACTACATGCCTTATTAGTGACGTCTGATACTCCCTTCCTTTTAGTGCCGTCTGATACTACTTGCCTTCTTAGTACCTTGTGATACTACTTGCCTTCTTATGGTCGTATGATACTACTTGCCTTCATAGTG
>NW_007124642.1:0-705 GCF_000164805.1 Carlito syrichta
AGAGAATTTATTGAGGCTCCATGACTTTGTTCTCATGACCCAAGTTAGTCTTTTGTTCACTTTACTAGAACTTTTCTGCATGTACAGATCAAACAAAGGTTGAGTAGGCTGCCTATTTCACTGAAGGAACACAATGATTTATGCCATAGGTCTGCAGGAGTCAGACTACTGTGACTGCTGGTCTGACTCTGCTGTCCATTAAGGTAACTACACACACAATGACTTTGGCAATTAATTGAGTGACAGCCTTTGGCCCTTGCCACCTTATGCTCCAATCACTGCCACTGCATTTAGGTTTTCCATATGATTGACTGAGGTTACCACTACAGAGAAGAGCAATCACAAAGCTTTTCAAAGATGTTAGAGCTCTCCACAAAAATTTATTTCTCAAAATATTGGTGAAGTGTTTATCTTCTGGATTCTCTCAGTGAAGGTGAATAAGTCTTAAATGACAGATTCACCCTAGCATTCTAGTCTTCCTAATCATTTGAATTATTTTTTTCTACATTAAACTAAGAATAATTGATATTTCCAATTTACTCACTGTGGACCATCTTTTGAACCATGTTTCAGTCAACCAACTAAAATGTCAGTGCCCCTCCTAACTCCTTGAACTGTAACATTAATGTAGAAATCTCTGCTTTGTGGACCCATATCATTAAATTCAGACTTACCCAAGTTTAAGTTCCTTCCATCATTATCCCA
>NW_007124643.1:0-682 GCF_000164805.1 Carlito syrichta
CATCCGTGTCTTTTCCTTTGGAATTTTATCCCTTTCCTGTAAGAGGACATGCTGGAGGGACAGTCAATGAAAGAGCCCCATATTCCCTTGACCGGGGAATGGACAAAGTTTAGCTCAAGAATTAGGCTAACAAAACTTTCTCCTGAAAGCTGACTTGTGAATAAACAGCATGTGAGCTCAAGGTCCAAAACTCATTTACCCTGATGCTAACACTCAAAAGGACCATCTACTAAGTTCCTCCAGTCTTCCTCACTAAATCTGCTGTTTCTTGTTCCTCTTCATGGCTACCAGCTGTTTTTAGATCTTGGCACACAGAAAAACTTAACATCTGCATGGTGACACTAGGGTGAGAGGACTAGGCTGGTCACAGGCTAGAAGCAATGGACTAGGTCCTCTCTGCCCCAGAGCTTGACTGGTTGACCCCAGACTCACATCCCTTATCCATCCTAAGCATACAGCTGGCATCAACACAGCTCTACAGAATCTGATTCTCCAGGTTGTACTCAAAATGAAAGCTGCAAAGTATCCTTTCGAATAAACTGCTCCTCTACTTAACTTTCAGTAATTTTTTGTGGCTTGCAGTTAAATTACTGATGCAGATGTCAAGAGAAAAACAGCAGAGAACATGGTAATAATGATGGCAATGATGCTGATAGGAGGAAGGAAAAAAGGAAGGAAGGAA
>NW_007124644.1:0-759 GCF_000164805.1 Carlito syrichta
CAGGACCCCTATCTATCCCCATGCACAAAGGTTAACTCCAAATGGATCAGAGACCTAAATGTAAAACCTCAAACCATAAGAACCTTAGAAAAGGAAGGAAATACTCTCATGGAAATCGGAACTGGCATCCAATTCCTGTACAAAACCCGAAACCCACAGGACTTAAGAGAGAAGATAGACAGATGGGACCTTATTAAACTGACAAGCTTCTGCAAAGCCAAAGAAACCATCAAGAGAGCAGGGAGACAGCCTACAGACTGGGAAAAAGTCTTTGCCAACTCTAGGTCTGACAAAGGCTTAACATCCTGGATCTACAAGGAACTGAAGCGTACTGAAAAGAAGAAAACAAACAACCCCATTATAAAATGGGCAAAAGACATGAACAGACACTTCACAAAAGAAGACATCCGAGCAGCCAACAAACACATGAAGAAATGCTCAACCTCGGAGATGGGGCAAGATGGCGACAGCATAGGTGAACTGGTGAGATTCTCTGAACGGACCAAGACTGCAAACTGCTGAATAGACAGACTGTAAAGCAGAGGGAAAAGTGAACAAAACCAGAAGACCCTCATAAGGAAGAACAGGTCATTGCAGAAGAGAAATAAAAGCAACCCCACCTTCCCTCAAAAACAGAATTGAAGAGGGGGAGACAAAGGGGTAAAGGGAGAAAAATCTACAGAAATGAAAAAAAACCAAAAGAAGAGTATGGGTCTCTCCCAGACGCCTGGGAGAGCAGACACTGAGAAAATTGACTTT
>NW_007124645.1:0-398 GCF_000164805.1 Carlito syrichta
CGTTACTGTATATCTTGGTGGTATTAAACACTTTCACTACGTTGTGTAACTACCACCCCTATCTATATCCCAAAGTTTTCTCCAGCCCCAATACAATCTCTGTGGATCATCCTCATAAACAACAAGCTATTATACAGTAGTTCCCCCACTTCCCATCTCTGGTCCCTGGTAACCACCATTCCACCTTCTGTCTCTATGAACTTGGCTCTTCTAGTTACCTTCTAAAAGTGGACTCTTCCAAGATTTCCCCTTCCATGTCTGCCTTATTTCCCTTCCTTTTTGTGACTGAGAAGTATTTCATTGTATAAGTAGACCACAAATCATTGTATGAGTAGATGGACAGATGAACACGTTGGTTCTACCTTTTGGCTATTGTGAATGATGTTGCTATGAACATA
>NW_007124646.1:0-536 GCF_000164805.1 Carlito syrichta
CCTGAGGCAGAAGGATCATCAGAGCCCAGTAGGTCAAGGCTGTGGTGGCTGGAAGCAGCCACAGCACTCAAGTCTGCATGACAGAGTGAGACTCCAACTCAAAAAAAATTAATAAATAAAAATATTAGCCAGGCTCAGTGGCTCAGCCTGTAATCCCATGCCTTTGGGAGGCTGAGGTGAGTGGATTGCCTTAGCCTGCGGATTCAAGACAAACCTGGTCAGTGAGACCTCATCTCTACAATAAATTAAAAAATCAGCCGGGTGTGGTAGCACATGCCTGTAATTCTGGCTACTTGGAAGGCTGAGATGGAAGGATCACTGGAGCCCAGCAGGTCGAGGTTGTGGTGGCCGGAAGTGGCCACTGCACTCCAGTCTGGGCAACAGAGTGAGACTCCAGCTCAAAAAATATATATATTCATTGCGGAAAAGGAGAGAGAAAACCATTTTCTGAGGACAGAACTGGTAGATTAAAGACTTTAGCAAACATAAATCTACAAAAACTCTTCAAAGATAACATTAGGAAAAAGTATCATGAC
>NW_007124647.1:0-439 GCF_000164805.1 Carlito syrichta
CCAGCAAGCCAGCAGTGCACTCACTGGGATCCCAGAGATCCGAGTAGTTGCAAAGAATTGTGACACACAAAATGGTTAAGAAAGAAAAGTTTATTTAAAAGTAAGTAAACAAGATTTACCTCCCCAAGGTGGGGGAGGAGACCAAAGCCTGGAAACATGGCAACAGTCATAGCTCAAAGAGCACATGGCTACCCCAGAGTCTAGCAAGGCAATGGCTGCTGGTTGCTCATGGTTGAGTCCTTTTAACCATTCCCCTTGATGGGGAAAGATCATTAGGTGATTGGGTGGTGGTCTGCTTCCACAACATCACAAAGGGGCAGACAAATGCAGGTACTGATGCCAGGTGATGGATAGCAGGCAGATGGATGGGTTAGTCACAAGATTGCTGCCAAGGTGGGTCACAAAGAGCTGATTAGGTGAACTCTCTGGGGTGGGGGTG
>NW_007124648.1:0-582 GCF_000164805.1 Carlito syrichta
CTTACAGCATATAAGTGATCAAGTTTAGCTCAGGAGTGAGAACATATGGAACTCTGTTTTTTGCTTCTGTGATAAATCACTAAAACTGAACTACCTCATATCCCTCAAAGGTTCTTTAAAATCCTTCTATCTGTCCTTTTTTATGGCTGCATTGTATTCTGCTGTGTATATACCACATTTATTTTATCCTTTCCAGCTTTGATGGGCAACATGGTTGGTACCATTTTTTTTGCAATTGTGATTAGAGCTGAAAAAAAACATACTGGTGCTGGTATACTTTTGCTAAAATGATTTGAGTTCCTCCAGGTATATTCTCGACAGGGGAATTACTGAGTCACATGGTTTGTCAATATCTTGTCCTTTACATATCACCAGTTTTCCAAAGATGTTGCTCTACTTTTCAGTCCACATGTAGTGCAGAAGCATTTATTTCATCCCAAATCCTGACCTACATCTGTTATTGTTTGTTTTATCAAAGATGGCCTGTCTTACAGGGGGTATGTGGTATTTCAAAGTGGTTTCATTTGCATTTCTTTGATGATGAGTAAGGCTGAGCAATCTTCATGTGTCTCCAGGCTGCCC
>NW_007124649.1:0-651 GCF_000164805.1 Carlito syrichta
AGTTTCCTCTCCCAGAAGCAGTTCATTGGGGAATCTCTATCACATGCTCATTCATCCACAGAAAGAGAAATTTAGTGATTAACAGGATCACAGATAACTTATTCCACTATGAAATGAAGAGATGATGTAAAGGGCCTGGCCACTCCAGCTATCAATAACTCCATTGCAATTAAAAAGGTCTTTTGTCACTTTTTCACTGGGCAATAAGGCCAATTATCTAAAACCCTTTCCTGGGATTTAGACACATACCAGAGCAAGGCCCTTCAGGCAAATTCGAATGATCACTTTTGACAAATGTTCTGCTTGAGCATAATGTAGTTATTCCAATGCTTTTAGAAATGACTACAAAGGCAACCCTAAAACACATTCTGGTTCACCTCCCCTACCCACACACACACCCACACACCCTTGCTGTGTGCAGTCAGGTTTCTTTTGGCCAATTTAAAACAGCAGGAGAACACAGTAAGGGAATGGGATGAAGCTGGTGGGGGCAGCAGCAGAATGGGATCCCTGGCCACCACTGTGACAGCTCTGGAGATGTTCTGCTTGGCCCCTCTCACAGTACAATTTAACATCATGGGAAATGGGAGGCTGCAAGTAAATTCGCTCACGCAAACTCCCCTACTCCAACCACACCTTAAACCCTCACAA
>NW_007124650.1:0-436 GCF_000164805.1 Carlito syrichta
TTTTATTTTTGATAGCTTAAATGGTATTTTGTCTGAAATTAAGATCGCGACTCCTCCTTTCTTTTGTGTTCCATTCGCCTGAAAATTTGTTTCCCATCCTCTTACTTTGAGTCTGTGTATGTCCTTTCTAGTGAGATGGGTCTCTTGAAGGCAGTATATTTGGTGATATTTTATCCATTTTGTCATTCTATGTCTTTTCAGTGGTGCGTTTAGTCCATTCACATTCAGACTAATTATTGAAATGTGAGAGTTCGTCCCTATCATGGAGTTCTTATTGAGTTATTGTTCTTCCACTTGGTTTTTTTCTTTTTTCTTTTTCTTTTTTCTTTTTTTTTTTTTTTTTGTCTTTCTTTTGCTTTTGGGGTTGGTTCGTGTACATTTTATTCTTTTCCCTGTACTCTTGTGAAGAACGTTGTTCTTTTTTCTTTTTCTTCTG
>NW_007124651.1:0-596 GCF_000164805.1 Carlito syrichta
GGATGGTGAGGCACTTCACTTCAGGCAGGAAAAGAAGGTCTTTGGTGAGTTTTGAGTGCTGGCCTAGGTTTAGGTGACGATGTCACAGGCAAAATCGCTTGTTTCCAAATGATTAAGTCTAGGTGTCCATTTTTTACTTCAAACCGATAGACCTGCCATACCATTTCTGATCTATAAAATGCCAAAGGTGAAGTTTCCAAAGTGGGCCCACTTTGCACTGCAAGAAGACACTCTGGTTAGATCAACCTTTTTCATTGTTTACAACTTACAATAGAAAAAAATCTGATGAAAAGACTTAGCTGGAAGTGGTTTTACCTGGGAAATCTGTTCTAACATGTGAGATTCTGCTATGAACTTAGAATCAGACTGCTTTATAAGTTATTGTCTTGTATATTACTTGGGCAATCTTGACTGTCTTATAAGTTCCTTGGGGAATCTATCATAGTACGTGAGATTCTGCTATGGACTTACAATCAAAGACTGTCTTGCAAGTTATTTTCTCAGCATTATAAATTATCGTTTAGAAATCACTGCTTCTGTTTTATCGGTGTTGCTCTGTCTGCCATGTGCTGAGGTGTAAAATTGCTCTCTTATCA
>NW_007124652.1:0-634 GCF_000164805.1 Carlito syrichta
ACAGGCATGCCTACCACGCCCACCTGATTTTTTGATTTATTGTAGAGATGAGGTCTCGCTGCCCAGGCGGGTCTCTAACCTGCGGGCTCAGGCAATCCACTCACCTCAGCCTCCCAAAGGCTCGGGATTACAGTCTGAGCCACTGAGCCTGGCTTTAGATTTATTTATTTATTTATTTATTTATTTATTTATTTATTTATTTATTTATTTATTGAGTTGGAGTCTCACTCTGTCGCCCAGATTGGAGTGCAGTGGCATGCCTCAACCTGCTGGGCTCCGGCGATCCTTCCGCCTCAGCCTCTCAAGTAGCCAGAACTACAAGCACGCACTACCACGTCTGGCTAATTTTTGATTTATTGTACAGATGAGGTCTCACCAAGTTGCCCAGGCAGGTCTCGAAGTCGCAGGCTCAGGCAATCCACTCACCTCAGTCTCCCAAGGCACGGGATTACAGGCTGAGTCACTGAGCCCAGCTCTCCTTTAGATTTAATTTGCTCTTTTTTTCTAGTTTCCTGAATGGAAGCTTATATTATTGTTTTATCTCTCTTTTTTCTAATGCATGTATTCATTGCTATGAATGTCCCTCTAAGCACTGCTTTTGTTGCGTATCACTAATTTTATTTATTTATTTTTT
>NW_007124653.1:0-743 GCF_000164805.1 Carlito syrichta
CTATTCCATCGTGTATATGTACCATATTTTTTTAATCCAGTCCCCAAAAGATGGATGGCATGATTGGTTCCAGGTTCTTGATATTGTGAACAGTGCTGTGATAAACGTACATGTGCAGGTATCTTTTTTATCGAGTGATTTGAGTTCTTCGGGGTATATTCCCAGTTCACAGAAATTAACTTTAAATGGATCAGAGACCTAAATGTAAAACCTAAAACCATAAGAACCTTAGAAAATGCAGAACACACCCTTATGGAAATTGGAACTCGCATCCAATTCCTGAACAAAACCCAAAATGCACCAGAAATGCCATAAGAGATAAGATAGACAAGTGGGACCTCATTAAACTGATAAGCTTCTGCAAAGCCGAAGAAACCATCAAGAGAGCAGGAAGACAGCCCACAAACTGGGAAAAAGTATTTTCCAACTCCTTGACTGACAAAGGCCTAACATCTTGGATCTACAAGGAACTCAAACGTGCTGAAAATAAAAAAAACAAACAACCCCATTACAAAGTGGGCAAAAGATATGAACAGATACTTCACAAAAGAAGACATCTGAGTGGTCAACAGACACATGAAGAAATATTCAACCTCACTAATCATCAAGGAGATGCAAATTAAAACTACACTGAGATACCACCAAACTCCAGTCAGAATGGCCATTATCAATAACTCAAAAAATAAAAGATGCTGAAGAAGATGTGGTGAAAGGGAACACTCCTACACTGTTGGTGGGAATTC
>NW_007124654.1:0-781 GCF_000164805.1 Carlito syrichta
CAGCACAAATTACTCTCTGGCCTGAAGCATGACGTTTTTCCCTGTTTTGTTGTTTTCCCCAAAGCTTTGGGGTGGTTTGTGACACAGCAAATATTAATCAATACACAAACCTGACCGGGCTTGGTGGCTCAGCCTGTCATCTCAGCACTTTGGAAGGCTGAGGCGAGTGGATTGCCTGAGCCCACGGGTTTGAGACCCACCTGGGCAACTTGGCGAGACCTCGTCTCTACAATAAAAATAAAAAATGATCCGGGCATGGTAGTGCACACCTGTAGTTCTGTCTTCCTAGAAGACTGAGGCAGAAAGATTGCTGGAGCCCAGCATGTCGAGGCTATGGTGGCTGGGAGCATGCCACTACACTCCAGTTGGGTGATAGAGTGAGACTCCAACTAAAACTAGCAAACACACAAAAAACACACAAGCCTGAGTTTAACAGCTGTGTATCAGCCATCTCTATCCCACAGATCAGGAAGCTGAGGGTCACGGGGTGAAGGGTCCAGTCGCTTGCCCATGGTCACACCGGGGTGAGTCCATGGGGGATCTGGCAAGGCAGGAGTTAACCCTGTGTGTCTGACATTCAAGTCCCCAGCCCCTCCATGCAGTCTGCTCCCAATGCAGTCCCCAGTTCAGTGATTCTCCATCTCCTCTCCCCTACCCTCTCCTCTCTCATAAATAAAAGATGGTGGGGTAAAATTTCACGTGAATAAAAAGCTCATCTGTGTCATGAAGAGCCACTGTGGGCTGAGAGCTGATGTGGAGAGAGGCACTTGGTACCCAGGCT
>NW_007124655.1:0-756 GCF_000164805.1 Carlito syrichta
CTACTCAGGGAAGTGTGGCAGGTGCACTTGCAAATCACCATTCATGAAATGGGCAAGTGCGTTGAAAGATCCTCCAAAAAAATGATTACCTGAAGCAGAGCATAGCCTCTTCCAACTGTGAAAGGGTAAAGAAGCAGCCTCTGCCCCTGGAATTGTATGGGGGGAGGATGAAAGAAATGACTTCAGCCTTGAAACAGGCATTACTCCCTTCTTGGAGGTTTTTCTTTGGTTTCTCCTCTGTAAACATTGCAAGATAAATTGTATCTTTACCCACTACACATCTGCTTCTGTAAACTCACTAGCTTGCTGATGTCAGCAGAATATTGCAATAAGAGCTCTGGAAAATGTCCAACTCTAACTTTAGCTAACCAAAATGTAAGCTAGGACTACTGAAGGGAGCTCTGAGTGGGGTTTCGGGGCCATCTTGCTTGGAATCCTCTTCCTGCAAGCTGTCTCCAGCTGGCAGAGCCTTGACTAATAAACTTCTCCTTTGTTAAAATTAAGCTGGTGGGCTGTTATTTAATTGCTCAGACCCTACTTTACAACAACACTAGCTGGTGCATTGATGCCAATGGGTTCCTGAAACACTTACTTACCTAGCAAGGAAAGCCTGTCCTAAAAGGAGCCCATTCTCCAAAAAATAATTCCCCTTTTTTCCAGCTCTCCAGCCCAATGTCCTAACTTAGTTTTCAAAATCTTGATAGTCGGCCAGGCTCGGTGGCTCAGCCTGTAATCCCAGCACTTTGGGAGGATGAA
>NW_007124656.1:0-767 GCF_000164805.1 Carlito syrichta
CCCACCTATCAACAAACTTTACCTCAGTTCCTAAGGCAATAGCACGAAACAGGAGACAAAGCCCCACCCCTACGCTGCAATGAAAAACAAAAAGGGGAGGCCAGAATCGGAGATCACAGAAGTGACTCTAGTCTGATCGCTTATTTTGACTTATGATTTTATCATTGAAACTGTTGGTTTAGATCACGTTTGGTGTTTACCTTCTGACTTATACTGTTTCTTGATTTTATTGGCCTGTCTCTGTGTAGCTATCAGTATTCTTTAGGGAATCTTTCTTACCTGTCTTTCTTCACTTCTTCCCGGCCCTGTGTCTCTTTCTCACCTGATAGTTGGTATGTATATCTGTTTTCCCTCTCGCACTTCTCTCTTTCGCTTATTTTGACTTATGATTTTATCATTGTAACTGTTGGTTTAGAACACGTTTGTTGTTTACCTTCTGACTTACACTGTTTCTTGATTTTATTGGCCTGTCTCTGTGTAACTATCAGTACTCCATAGGGAATCTTTCTTACATGTCTTTCTTCACTTCTTCCCGGCCCTGTGTCTCTTTCTCACCTGATAGTTGATATGTATATCTGTTATCCCTCTCACACTTCTCTCTTTTGCTTATTTTGACTTATGATTTTATTATTGTAACTGTTGGTTTAGATCACGTTTGTTGTTTACCTTCTGACTTACACTGATTCTCGATTTTATTGCCCTGTCTCTGTATAGTTATCAGTTCTCTTAAGGGATCTTTGTTATGTGTCTTTCTTCACCTCTTCCTG
>NW_007124657.1:0-717 GCF_000164805.1 Carlito syrichta
TCACAGGAGTCAGCTGTGGGATCAACATAAGCATTCATCAATTCATGAGTGGATAAAAAAATGGGGCAGATATATACAACAGAGTACGATTTCTCCATACACAAGAGTGAAATGCTGCCATTGGTAACAATAGGGATGAGCTTGCAGTTATGTTCAGTGAAACTGTTAAGTGAAAAAACCAGAGATATGTGATCACCCTTACACGTGGATTCTTATTTTATTTTATTATTTTATTTGAAAGATGAGGAGTACAATTCAGGGTTAGGTATACAAATATTCATTATGCAGGTATCCTTATTGATGAGGTGTGCCCTCACTCCCCTGGTAGTTTCCCTCAACTGCCAATCCCATACCCCCTTCCTGGCAGTTTCCCACTATTGCCAATCCCTTTCTTATAGTATTATGATGATAGTTCAAGGTCCACTTATGATTGAGAACATTTAGTACTCTGTTCTTTGTTTCTGTGATAAATCACTGAGTATGATAGACCCTAAATCCATCCAAGTTGCTGTGAAGTCCATATGTTTGTCTTTTATGGCTACATAATATTCCATTGTGTATACATTACCACATTTTTTAAACTAGTTCAGCTTCAATAGGCAGCATGGCTGGTTTCATATTTTTGCTACTGTGGATAGAGCTGCAACAAATAAGTTGTGCAGGTATCTTTTTGGTAGAATGGTTTGAGTTCCTCCACGTATACTCTCAGTATGGGGA
>NW_007124658.1:0-652 GCF_000164805.1 Carlito syrichta
CTAACATGCCATCCGACGAGTTAAGTCAGTTAACTGATCAGCTGACTAGCCGGCCAACTAGTTAAGTCAGCTAACCAATCGCCCAACAAGATGGTCAACTTGTCAGCTGACCAGTTATGTCAGCTAACTAGGAGGCTGACTAGTTAGGCCAGCTAAGTAGTCAGCCAAGTAGTCGGCCAACTAGTTAGGTCATCAAAATAGCCAGGCAACTACTTAAACAAGTTATCTAGTGGGCCAACTACACAGTCAACTAGTTAACTCAGCTAAATAGACGGCCGACTAGTCGGCTGACTTGTTAAGCCAGTTAACATGTCGGCCAAGTAGTCACCCAACGTGGTAAACCTGCTAACTTGTCAGTCGACACATCAGCCAAGTTAAGCCACCTAGCTAACTCGTTAAACAACTAGTTACGTCTGCTAGTTAACTCGTTTACCAACTACATAAAATAGTCATCTAACTGGTTAACCAAGGCGTTAAGTCAGCTATCTCGTTAGCCAACTAGTTAAGTCAGTTAGCTAAGTCAGCTACCTAGCTATCTAGCTAGCTAAGTCAGGTAGCTAAGTCAGCTAGCTCACTAGTTAGCTAACTATTTAAGTCAGCTATTTAAGTCTTCTACCTATCTACTTAGCTTATTAGTTAATTCAACTAGTTC
>NW_007124659.1:0-415 GCF_000164805.1 Carlito syrichta
CAAACCCAAATGTCTTGTCTTTCAGAAGAATTGCATGAGACGGGCAATAGCCCAAACTGTCTTCAAAATGGGCAAAGTGTAGGGTTTCACACTTTCTGCTTTCACCAAAGTCCAGTAAACCAAACACAGAGGCAATAGTATAAAACCCTAACGATTGATCCATGGAACAGAATGAACACTGAGGAATCAGTGGACACATTTATGGCCACATACATTCCGTGGGAATAGGGCAGTCCTTCCACACACACTTCTCAGAAAACTGGATACACTCATGCATAAGCCAGCAGTTCCACTTCCAGCAAAAGCCAAAACACAGGTAAGAAAATACAAGGAAAGAAGAGTCTGTGAACTCACGGTTAAGGGTCCATGTCCAAGAGCGGCCTGACTCACGTTCCCTCGACGTGGTAGGGGCCCC
>NW_007124660.1:0-593 GCF_000164805.1 Carlito syrichta
CACATTCTACTCATCACCGCATGGAATGTATTCTAAGATCGACCACATAATTGACCATAAATCAAGCATAAGCAAATTTAAAAGGACTGAAATTCTACCAAGCACCTTCTCGGACCACAGTGGAATAAAAATAAACATTGACACCAACAAAGTCCCCCCAAAACCCACAAAGACATGGACACTAAACAGCATGATGCTAAACAACTCCTGGGTCAATGATGAAATCAAAACAGGTATCAAAAGATACCTGGAAACAAATGAAAATGAAGAAACATCTTACCAAAATCTCTGGGATGCCTTAAAAGCTGTAGTAAGAGGGGAATTTATATCCCTACAAACATACATGAAGAAAATAGAAGGAACACAAATTAACAGCCTAACAAGCCACCTAAGGAAGCTGGAAAAGCAAGACCACAAAAACCCTAATTTCAGCAAAAGATTCCAGATCACCAAAATAAAAGCCCAAATCCAGGACATAGAAGACAAAAAGATAATACAAAAATCATTGAATCAAAAAGCTGGGTTCTTCGAAAGGATAACTAGATCGATGGGCCCCTAGCTAGACTGACCAAGAAAAAATGAGAAAAAAAACC
>NW_007124661.1:0-663 GCF_000164805.1 Carlito syrichta
CTAGTGAAGTCAGCTAGGTAGTCAACTTGCTAGTCTGATAGCTAGTTGTCAGCTATCTAGTCAGTTAGATAACCAGCTAGATAGTTAAGGCAGTTAGCCAGCTATCTATCCAGATAGCTAGCTAGTCAAGTCAGCAAGCTAGAGAGTTAGATAGCTTGTTTGCTAGCTAGTTATGTTAGCTAGATAGCCAGTTAGCTTGTCAGCTAGCTAGTTAAGTCAGCTAGCAAATCAGCTAATTATTTAGCGAACTAGAAGGCTAGCAACTCAGCTATCTGGTCAAATAACTAGTGGGATTGCTCGCTTTCCATTAGGTCAGGTAATTAGTCGGCTCACTCGCCAGCAAACTGGTCAGCAAACTAGTTGGCTCACTCGCCAGCCAACAGGACAACTAAATGTTAACTCGCTCACAGCCCAACAGGTCAGCTAACTAGTTGGCTTGCTCAACAGCTGACTGATTAAGTCAGCTCACCTGTTGACTCACAAGCCGGCAGATTAGTTAAGGCATCTCACATGTCAGGTCACTTGCCAACTGATTAGCTAACTCTTCTGACCATTCGGCTCACTCACTAGTCAACTAAAGTCAGCTGGATAGTCAGCTCACTCGCCAGCTGATTAGTTAAATCAGCTGACCAGTGGGCTCACTATCCAGCTGAATAGTTAAGT
>NW_007124662.1:0-787 GCF_000164805.1 Carlito syrichta
ACTGAAATTCTACCATGCACCTTCTCGGACCACAGTGGAATAAAAATAAACATTGACACCAACAAAGTCCCCCCAAAACCCACAAAGACATGGACACTAAACAGCATGATGCTAAATAACTCCTGGGTCAATGATGACATCAAAACAGAGATCAAAAGATACCTGGAAACAAACGAAAATAAAGAAACATCTTACCAAAATCTCTGGGATGCCTTAAAAGCTGTAATAAGAGGGGAATTTATATCCCTACAAACACACATGAGGAAAATGGAAGGAACAGAAATTGACAACCTAACAAGCCACCTAAAGAAGCTGGAAAAACAAGACCACAAAAACCCTAATTTCAGCAGAAGAATACAGATCACCAAAATAAAAGCCCAAATCCAGGACATAGAAGACAAAAAGATAATAGAAAAAATCAATGAAACAAAAAGCTGGTTCTTTGAAAGGGTAAACAAGATTGATGGTCCCCTAGATAAACTGACCAAGAAAAAACGAGAAAAACACCAAATAAACATAATCAGAAACATAAAAGATGAAGTCACATCTGACCCCGAAGAAATACAAAAGATCATTAGAGACTACTACGTACACTTGTATGGAAACAAACTTGAAAACCAGAAGGAAATGAAAGGACTTTCTGACATCACACAACCTACCTAGGTTGGAACAAGAAGAAATTGAGACCCTAAATAGACCAATAACAATCAAGGAAATCGATCACATAATAAGAAAACTTCCTACAAAAAAAAGCCCTGGTACAGATGGCTATCCAGCAGAATTCTAC
>NW_007124663.1:0-542 GCF_000164805.1 Carlito syrichta
ACTAGTTGATTAACCAGCGAGCAAACTGGCTAGCCAACTTATTTAACTAGCAACTACCTAGCTAACCAGCTGACTTAATTAGTTAGCTAATTAGCTAGCTATCTAGTTAGTCAGCTGGCTTAAATAGTTAGCTAACTAGATAGCTACCTAGCTAACAAGCTGACTTAAATAGCAAGCTGCCTTGCTAGCTAGCTGACTTAACCAGCTAGATAACTAGTTAGCTTAATCATTATCTAACGTGCTAGTAGGTGACTTAATCATCTGACTTATCTCATTAGCAAATGAGCAAGCTAGCTGACTCATACAGCTGACTTAACTCGTTTGCTATCTAGTTAGCTAGCTGACCATCCAGCTGAATTAACTCGTTAGCTAACTACCTAGCTAGCCTACTCAACCAGTTGACTCAATCCGTTTGCTAACCAGCTAGCTAGCTGACTCAACCAGCTGATCAACCCATTAGTTAACTAGCTAACTACCTGACTCAACCTGCTGACTTAAACCTTTAGCTAACTAGCTAGCTAACTGTCTTAACACCTGACTAA
>NW_007124664.1:0-556 GCF_000164805.1 Carlito syrichta
GATAGGATTTTGCAGACCTTTTGATGGATATGAGGTAGGTCATTTTCAGTGATTTATGACAGAAACAAAGAACAGAGTTTCATATGTTCTCACTCATGAGCTGAACTTGATCACTCATAGTGCTGTAAGCAATTGATTGACAGTAGTTTAAAACTGTTTAGGGGAAGGGGTGAGGTTGGCAGTGGAAGGATACTGCTAAGGAAGGGAGGGGCATACCTCATCAACCAGGGAAACTGCATAATTTATGTTTGTATATCTAACTCTGAATTGTACCCTACATTTTTTTAAAAATTAAAATAAATGAATAAATAAATGAAATCTGTAAAACATGCAACTGACTTTATTTGTTTATTCTATTTTTTAATTTTTTTTTACTTTAAAAATGGTTACAATTCAGGGTTGGGCCTAGAAATGTTCATTATGCAGGGATTGATTTTTTACGAATTGTATATTACTCCATTGATATCTCTTTTTCCCTTTAATACGTTGGAATACATGGTATAATTCTGCCTTCATAATTGACAATTGCAGTGTTTCTCACATAAGTTCTGAATGT
>NW_007124665.1:0-744 GCF_000164805.1 Carlito syrichta
GTGACTGCCTGAGATCATTTACTATGATCCATCAATTCTATCTCAAAGGTCTTTGAGATCCAGTCTGATCTCTCCATCCAAGTCCTTAAGGTTACCAACCTGAATGATTACCAGGATCTCTGAGTAATCATCATTTTCCTCATACTTTTATTCTCTGGTGCGCTAGTCACATTCATTTTATTACCTTGCTTAAGTATCTTTGGCTTTTTCTTCACTGTAGAGAGAAGAGCTCTACCTCCTTACACATCACATGTCAACATTTATGACTGAAATGCATCAACTGTGACTTGAAGGACTTGAGCACCTGTGGATTATTCTCTTCATCTCACAGAAAGTCTTTTTGAATGCACTCTAGTATTTTCTTCAGAAGAGAAGCATGTTCCCAGTGAAATGTGGGTCCTGGCATCCACCTGACTCTGTCATGTATTACTATTGACTGCTTCTACTTTCCAACCCACAGTTCTCGGGCCAGAATTGTTTTCTCTTTCTAAGCCCGCCTTTTATTTCTTGGTCTTCAAAATTCAGGCAGAAAGCTCATATACTATCCTAGCATCCTAAAACTTCAGAATCTCTTGAAAAACATGTTAAAATTCCTGGAACTTGTCCAGAGATATTCTGATTCACGAGGCATGGGAATAAGTCCAACATTTGAATTTTAAATAAGCATGTGAGGTGATTGGAATTCAGGGAACTGAAAGAATTAATTTCATAAACTAGAACCCCAGAAACACAGTTTGGTCCTTT
>NW_007124666.1:0-417 GCF_000164805.1 Carlito syrichta
ATTTATTTATTTTTGAGTTGGAGTCTCACTGTCATCCAGACTAGAAGTCACTGGTTGCCTCCAGCCACTGCTGTCTCGACCTGCGGGGCTCCGGCGATCCTTTCACCTCAGCCTTCCAAGTAGCTGGAAGTACAGGCGCATGCTACCATGCCCGACTAATTTTTTGATTTACTGTAGAGATGAAGTCTCGCCAAGTTGCTCAGGCGGGTCTTGAACCCACGGGCTCAGGCAATCCACTCACGTCGGCCTCCCAAAATGCTGGGATCACATGCTGAGCTACCGAGCCCAGCAAGAAATATTTTTTAAGGATCATGTATGAATTTAGAGTGTATCTCAAAAGTATTGATCTCTTAGACAAGATCAGATGTCTGTGCTACACTATTCTTTATCTTGAGGGCATGTGACTATACATTATGC
>NW_007124667.1:0-515 GCF_000164805.1 Carlito syrichta
TTCGGTCTCAATTTCTTCTTGTTCCAACTTAGGTAGGTTGTGTGATGTCAGAAAGTCCTCCATTTCCTTCTGGTTTTCAAGTTTGTTTCCACACAAGTGTACGTAGTAGTCTCTAATGATCTTTTGTATTTCTTCAGGGTCAGATGTGACTTTATCTTTTGTGTTTCTGATTGTGCTTATTTGGTTTTTTTTCATTTTTTCTTGGTCAGTCTAGCTAGGGGACCATCGATCTTGTTTATTTTTTCGAAGAACCAGCTTTTTGTTTCATTGATTTTTTTCTATTATCTTTCTGTCTTCTATGTCCTGGATTTGGGCTATTTTGGTGATCTGGATTCTTCTGCTGAAATTAGGGGTTTTTTGTGGTCTTGCTTTTCCAGCTTCTTTAGGTGGCTTGTTAGGTTTTTGATTTCTGTTCCTTCCATTTTCCTCATGTGTGTTTGTTGGGATATAAATTCCCCTCTTATTACAGCTTTTAAGGCATCCCAAAGATTTTGGTAAGATGTTTCTTCATTTTC
>NW_007124668.1:0-411 GCF_000164805.1 Carlito syrichta
ATTCCATTTAGAGTTAATGTGTATGGTGATAGACAGGGGTCCTGTTTCAATCTTGTGCATGTTGTCAGCCTTTTCCCAGCACCATTTATTGTATATGTTCTCCATTACCCAGTGGGTCTTGGAGGTTTTTTCAAAAATGAGTGTGCTGAGTATTTGAGGATTTAATTCTCTGTCCTGATACATTGGACTATGGACCTATTCTTTTACCAATACCAGACTGTGTTGATTTCTGTAATCATATAGTAAAGTTTGAAGTCTGGAACTTTGATAGCTCCTGCTTTGTTTCTTTTGATACAATTATTTTCGCTATTCATGATTCTTCGGTTTAATATGAAATCTTTATTGTAATTCCAGGTCTGAGAAGAATTATGTTAACTTAATGGTTATTTCTTTGAATCTGTTGATTGACTA
>NW_007124669.1:0-741 GCF_000164805.1 Carlito syrichta
CAAAATTCTACATTTGTATTGCTGTTGTGTTTATACAAGCATAAATAATGGTCAAAACTCAGCTGTATACCTATGATCTTTGCATATTGATATATATGCCTAAAAAATAATTCCAGCTATAGACTCTTTAAAGGACATACACATTAAGTACAAGGAGTAAGATAGGTTTGAAGAATGGGAAGCGATACACCATGCAAAAACTAACAGGAAGAAGCTGGTGTGACTGCATTAGCATGTACCATCACAGACTTCAACATAAAGAATGTTATGAAAATCAAGATATATCTTTCATAATTGCAAAAGGGTTGATTCACCAGCAAGACATAAAAGTCACAAATGTTTGCACACCAATAACCTAACTTCAAAATACATTAAAGAAAAAAATTATAAAATTCAAGGGAAAAATATGCAAATGCACAGTGATACTTTATTAATAATTGATATAGACAAGCAGATTAAAAAAATCAGTAAAAATATAAAAAATTGAACAATACTATTAGCCAATGTAACCTAAATAAGTGTACTGCCCTTAACAGCCGTGGAAAACACTTTTTTCCTAAGTTCAAATGGAGTGTTTACAAAGACAGAATGTGTGTTGGGCCATAAAATAAGCCTCAATAGACTTCAAAAGATTTAGCCTTCCAATTTTGTTTCTTTTTGCTTGTCTTTGCAACCAAATGCATTCTACTCAATTTAGAAGGTCAGAGGTTGTAAACAAATAGTTATTAAAAGAAATATAAA
>NW_007124670.1:0-753 GCF_000164805.1 Carlito syrichta
CTATTAAAACATCCAATTGTTCTTTAGTATATGGTATAATGATTTCATTAGGATCTGAGCCAAACAATTCCCTGCTTCTTAATCTTCCTTTTTTAATCAATTTAGCAGCATAAGTGGGGTAAGCTATTAAAATTCTTTTAGCAGTCACAGGTAAATGAATCCATTTTAACGGTCCTTGTTGCCATAAACATCCAGTAGGAGTATATTCAGTAGATAATATTATTAATGACCATGGTCGAGAATAGTCAAGTCTCCTGACCTTTTGATCAGCAATTTTGTCTTGTACTAATTTCAACGCTTGAGTGGCTTCCGGAGTTAGACTCCTTGGAGACCGAGGATTCGGATCTCCTCTTAATATATCAAAGAGAGGTTTTAGTTCATAAGTAGAAATCTTTAGGTAAGGTCTTATCCAATTAATGTCTCCAAGTAATTTCTGAAAATCATTCAAAGTATCTAGATTTCTTACTTCCAATTGTAATTTTTGAGGTGTAATGTAATCAGAAAAAATAAGCCTTCCTAAATAAGTAAATGGTGGCTGAGTTTGAATTTTTTCAGGAGCCACTTGGAGACCAAAGTTTTGTAAATCTTGAATTAATATAGCCAATCCTGTTTCCAAATATAGTCTATCTGAATGAGCCACTAATATATCATCCATATAATGGATAAGATATATATCCTTGTAGCTTTGTCTGAAATGTTGTAAAGCTGCATCAACATACTTTTGACATAAAGTTGGACTGTTTTTCATCCCCT
>NW_007124671.1:0-328 GCF_000164805.1 Carlito syrichta
CAGGTCGAGGCTGCGGTGGCTGGGAGGGTGCCACTGCACTCCAGTCTAGGCAACAGAGTGAGACTCCAGCTCAAAAAAATAAAATAAGAAATAAAATGAAATAAAATATTAGAGTTACTTTATCAAAAGATATATTCATAGCATGACTTAGAGATCTCAGAAACATGAGATACACTTCATGAAATTATTAGCTTAATTCTAGCATTTTCTCTGATATATATAATTCCTTTCTTTACGTTAATTCAGTGCAGGGAACTCTTTATTCAAAAAGAGGAAAGAAGGCCTCAATCTGCTTAAAAGGGAATTTATTATTTTCTGATTTTCTATT
>NW_007124672.1:0-1459 GCF_000164805.1 Carlito syrichta
CAATAAATAAAAAATTAGCCGGGCATGGTGGAGTGTGCCTGTGGTTCCAGTTACTTGGAAGGCTGAGCCCAGCAGGTCGAGCCTGCAATGACCATGAGTGTGTCACTGCACTCTAGCCTGGGCAACAGAGTGAGACTCCAGTTCAAAAAAAGAAAAAAAGAAAAACATACAAAAACCTTGTCTTGTAGGTTGTGGTAAAGATTAAATGAAATATATGTAAAATTCTAAATACACTAATTTAGCATATAAAACTATCTCAGTGATTATTTTCTGGTTACCTATTGATGCACAATAGTTACTCTAAACTTTGTGGCATAAAATAGCAAACATCATGTGATGCTAATGGTTCTGAGTATCAGGCCACAGACAGAGATAAGGCACAGAGAGGGAAGCTTCAGCAGCTGGAATCATCTAGAGTTGTCTTCATTCACTTGTCTGGCATCTAGGCTGGAATCACTCAAAGTATAAAATGGAGCACCAGTATGTATTCTCTCTTTGTGTCTTGGGCTTCCCACAGCATTACAAACAACTGTGTCCCAATAGCATGAACCCAAGAAAAACCATTCCAAGAATAAGCATTCCAAGATAGCCAGGTGCAAGACACATGTTTTAACTATCTTTAGAGACATCACAAGTCCACTGAGATTTCTGTGGGAGGGAAGATAGAACACACTTAGAGATGAAAAATGTTTTAAAGAATTTGTGGAGGCCATTTTATTAAAACGACCACCGTTCCTATTCATAGCATAAATTAAACATGCTGATCTCTGACAGTGCTTGCTAGAATCACTGCTAGGAAGTATTCTGCAACTCTGTGGTTACAAAAACTTGGACCAAGACAGTCTAGAAATTGTGATTCTGATTCTGAGCTAGTTAAGAGTGACTTCAAGTGACTTTAGAAAGGAAGTTGTTAACTCTATAAATTCCTATGCTTTAGATTTTTTTCAGTTAATAGATTTTTTCCAACTGGAATTTTAAGCAGTGAAAATGATTCATTTACATTACATGACTGTAGGTGGGCTCTTTGCTAGCATCCACCACATGTACTTCTATAAATAATCTGTAAGAAACTAAGTACTGCACTCTGAATTTCACTATGGATTTAATGTTCACCATGTTAGAATGCCAAATATTTTGCTAAAACATGAAACACATTTCCAAATCTTAACAATTCAGTTAGCACAATAAAATTATGCATTCTATGTAACACATGTCAATTTTTTTATTTCTTAGGAAAAATGTAACACTTTTATATTTTATTTTATTTATTTAATTATTTTTTTGAGTTGGAGTCTCACTCTGTCGCCCAGACTGGAGTGCAGTGGCCACTCCCGGCCACTGCAGCCTCGACCTGCTGGGCTCCAGCAATCCTTCCACCTCAGCCTTCCAAGTAGCTGGAACTACAGGCGTGCACTATCACACCCAGCTAATTTTTTTGATTTATTTGTAGAGATGAGGT
>NW_007124672.1:2330-3642 GCF_000164805.1 Carlito syrichta
CATTGACCTCGCTGGGCTCTGGCAATCCTTCCACTTCAGCCTCTCAAGTAGCCAGAACTACAGGCGCCTGCTACCATGCTTGGCTATTTTTTAGTTGATCATAGAGACAAGGTCTCAAGGGCTGGTCTTGAACCCGAGGCTCAGACAATCAACTTGCCTTGGCCTCCCAAAGTGCAGGAATGACAGGATGAGCCACGGAGCCTGGCCTTTTTTAAAAAAAAAATACGAATCTCTTTATATCTATTACAATGTTTAGAGTTCCAATACTCGTACTTACACACATACTCTTCTATTCATAGCTATGTTGGAGAAGAAAGATTAATGTTAGAAAAAGGGAAATTTGAATAAAATATTTAAGGTGTAGACCTCTAGAAAGTTTCAATCATACAAAGTTTTCAGAGTTACTTCATAAGTTCAAAAAACAAAACACTCAAACACTCACCATATATATAACACAAGTGGCTATAACTAAAGCACATAATTATGTTTTATAAAATTTATATAAAGTGATACAACATGAGTTATCTATTTCTGGCATAAGGAGTCAAATTTGTAATATAGCAGCATTTGAAAAATGTATGTAACCAATCACTGTAATCTGAAATCAATGTATGATTATTACTTTGGCATGTATATTTTGTTATATGTTTTAGAATGTGTACAATATTTTAAATCTAGAAAGTTATGAAAAAGTATGTAAACAGCCATTTCAATCTGAAATGAATTCATTATTACTTTCACTTGTATATTTTAAATAATGTTTTAGAGTAAGTACAATGTTTTAAATCTAGAAAGCTCGCTATATTGCCTCATCTTAAAATCTTCAAAGAGCCAAGCTTCCATTTGAGAAAGCAAATATAACCTATTACATTTGATATTGCTTACTATACACCAGGCACTGGTCAAAATGTGTTACATATTTTAACTTATTTAACAGAATGAGGAAAATAATCTGTTTCAGCAACAGCTAAATAATTTTAAAAACCAAGTATCTGTCAGGACTCGGTGGCTCAGCCTGTCAACCCAGCACTTTGGGAGGCCGAAGCGAGTGAATCGCCTGAGTTTGCTGGTTCGAGACCAGCTTGGGCGACTTGGCAAAACCTCGACTCTGCAATAAATAAAAAATTAGCCGGGTGTGGTGGCTCACGCCTGGAGTTCTGGCTACCTGGAAGGCTGAGGCGAAAGGATCACCATGAGTGTGACACTGCATTCCAGCCTGGGGTGATGGAGTGACACTTCAAATCAAAAAACAAACAAAAAAACAAAACCATGTAGCTGGCTACAGAAAAAACTACTGAGCTTACTCACAGAA
>NW_007124673.1:0-702 GCF_000164805.1 Carlito syrichta
GGGTAGACCTCTAGAAAGTTTCAATCATACAAAGTTTTCAGAGTTACTTCATAAGTTCAAAAAACAAAACACTCAAACACTCACCATATATATAACACAAGTGGCTATAACTAAAGCACATAATTATGTTTTATAAAATTTATATAAAGTGATACAACATGAGTTATCTATTTCTGGCATAAGGAGTCAAATTTGTAATATAGCAGCATTTGAAAAATGTATGTAACCAATCACTGTAATCTGAAATCAATGTATGATTATTACTTTGGCATGTATATTTTGTTATATGTTTTAGAATGTGTACAATATTTTAAATCTAGAAAGTTATGAAAAAGTATGTAAACAGCCATTTCAATCTGAAATGAATTCATTATTACTTTCACTTGTATATTTTAAATAATGTTTTAGAGTAAGTACAATGTTTTAAATCTAGAAAGCTCGCTATATTGCCTCATCTTAAAATCTTCAAAGAGCCAAGCTTCCATTTGAGAAAGCAAATATAACCTATTACATTTGATATTGCTTACTATACACCAGGCACTGGTCAAAATGTGTTACATATTTTAACTTATTTAACAGAATGAGGAAAATAATCTGTTTCAGCAACAGCTAAATAATTTTAAAAACCAAGTATCTGTCAGGACTCGGTGGCTCAGCCTGTCAACCCACACTTTGGGAAGCCGAAGCGAGTGAATCGCCTGA
>NW_007124674.1:0-336 GCF_000164805.1 Carlito syrichta
TTCAGACCTGCCTGGGCAGCGAGACCTCATCTCTACAATAAATCAAAAAAATCAGCTGGGCGTGGTAGCACATGCCTGTAATTCCGGCTACTTGGAAGGCTGAGGTGGAAGGATTGCCGGAGCCCAGCAGGTCGAGACTGCGGTGGCCGTGAGCGGCCACTGCACTCCAGTCTGGGCGACTGAGTGAGACTCCAACTCAAAAAAAAAAAAAAAAAAGAAAAGAATGTATATGTGTGTGTGTGTGAGTGTGTGTGTGGATGAAATCGAATTATTTTTCTCTCGTTCTCAAACTCCGTCTCCAGTGTGAAATCATCTTTTAGGGGGAAAGGCGAGATA
>NW_007124675.1:0-741 GCF_000164805.1 Carlito syrichta
CATATTTCCCTTTGAGGACTTTTTTATCCAGAGAAACAATAAAAAGTCACTTGAAATCAGGTGAATGGGGAGGGTGGGCATGGAAGTCATGCCGTTTTGGGTAAAAACTGCTGAGTACTCAGGGAAGTGTGGCAGGTGCACTTGCAAATCACACTTCATGAAATGGGCAAGCACGTTGAAAGATCCTCCAAAAAAATAATTACCTGAAGCAGAGTGCAGCCTCTTCCAACTGTGAAAGGGAAAGGAAGCAGCCTCTGCCCCTGGAATTATACGGGGGGAAGATGAAAGAAATGACTTCAGCCTTGAAACAGGCGTTACTCCCTTCCTGGAGGTTTTTCTTTGAAGGTTTCTCCTCTAAACATTGCAAGATAAATTGTATCTTTACCCACTACACATCTGCTTCTTTAAACTCACTAGCTTGTTGATGTCAGCAGAATATTGCAATTAGATATCGGGAAAATGTCCAACTCTAACTTTAGCTAACCAAAATGTAAGCTAGGACTACTTAAGGGAGCTCTGAGCAGGGGTTCGGGGATGTCTTGCTTGGAATCCTCTTCCTGAAAGTGGTCGCCAGTTGGCAGAGCCTTGACTATTAAACTTCTTCTCTGTTAAAATTAAGTCATTGGGCTGTTATTTAATTGCTCAGGCCCTACTTCACAACAACACTAGCTGGTGCATTGATGCCAATGGGTTGCTGAAACACTTACTTGCCTAGCAAGGAAATCCCTGTCCTAAAAGGAG
>NW_007124676.1:0-418 GCF_000164805.1 Carlito syrichta
CAGTATTATAGACTCTAGTTCCATCCAGGTTGCAGCGAAATTCATGATTTTGTTCTTTTTTATGGCTGCGTAGTATTCCATCGTGTATATGTACCACATTTTTTTAATCCAGTCCTCTTTTGATGGGCAGCATGGTTATTTCCAGGTTCTTGCTATTGTGAACAATGCTGCGATAAACATACGTGTGCACATATCTTTTTTATAGAGTGATTTGTGTTCTTCAGGGTATATTCCCAGTAGGGGGATTGCAGGGTCATATGGAAGGTCAATTTTTAGAGTTTTTAGGAATTGCCACACTGCTTTCCACAGAGGTTGCACTAGTTTACACTCCCACCAACAGTGTAGAAGTGTTCCCTTTTCACCACACCCTCTCCAGCAGCTGTTATTTTTTGAGTTGATGATAATTGCCATTCTGACT
>NW_007124677.1:0-449 GCF_000164805.1 Carlito syrichta
CTGAAAAGTAGAGCAATATCTTTGGAAAACAGTGTGATGGTTTGTAAATGGACAAGATATTGATCTACCATGTGACTCAATATTTCCGCTGTAGACAATATACCTAGAGGAACTGAAAACATTTTACCAAAAAGATACCTGCACCAGTATGTTTTTTATGCTTTAATCAAAATTGCAATAAAACATGGTATCAACCATGTTGCCCATCAAACTGAAATGGATAATATAAATGTGGAATATACACAGTGAAATATTATGCAGCCATAAAAAAGGACAGATATAAGGAATTTGCAGAACGTTTGATGGATATGTGGTAGGTCTTTTTCAGTGATTTATCACAGAAATAAAGAACAGAGTTCCATAAGTTCTCACTCATGAGCTGAACTTGATGACTTATAGTGCTATAAGAAAGTGATTCGCAGTAGTGGAAAACATTTTATGGGAAGGGG
>NW_007124678.1:0-551 GCF_000164805.1 Carlito syrichta
CAGACCTGGTGTTGGCAAATATTTTTTCCCAGTCTGTAGGCTGTTTCCCTGCTCTCTTGATGGTTTCTTTGGTCTTGCAGAAGCTTGTCAGTTTAATAAGGTCCCACTTGTCTATCTTCTCTCTTATGACCTGTGGGTTTCAGGTTTTGTTCAGGAATTGGATGCCAGTTCCGATATCCATGAGGGTATTTCCTTACTTTTCTAAGGTTCTTATGGTTTGAGGTTTTACATTTAGGTCTCTGATCCATTTGTAGTTAACCTTTGTGCATGGGGATAGATAGGGGTCCTGTTTCAATCTTCTGCATGTGGTCAGCCAGTTTTCCCAGCACCATTTACTGAATAGGTTCTCCTCTCCCCAGTGGTAGGTGGTGGAGGCCTTGTCAAAGATGAGTTGCTTGAGAAACTGAGGTTTTGCTTCTGGAATCTCAATTCTATTCCATTGATCTATATGCCTGTTCCTATACCAATACCAAGCTGTTTTGATGATTGCAGCCTTATAGTAAAAGTTTGAAGTCTGGTAATGTGATACCACCTGCTTTGTTTTTTTTTTG
>NW_007124679.1:0-747 GCF_000164805.1 Carlito syrichta
GAAGCTGAGGTAAGTGGATTGCCTGAGCCCATGGGTTCGAGACCCGACTGGGCAGCGAGACCTCACCTCTACAATAAATAAAAAAATCAGCCGGGCATGGTAGCGCATGCCTGTAATTCTGGCTACTTGGAAGACTGAGGCAGAAGGATCGCCAG
This sequence comes from Carlito syrichta, assembly GCF_000164805.1. Taxonomy (NCBI): domain Eukaryota; kingdom Metazoa; phylum Chordata; class Mammalia; order Primates; family Tarsiidae; genus Carlito; species Carlito syrichta. The sequence continues at coordinate 156 of NW_007124679.1, forward strand.
GAGCGGCCACTGCACTCCAGTCTGAGCGACAGAGTGATACTCCGACTCAAACAAAAAAAAACAAAAAACAAAACAAAAATGTACACTTAATGCTAAACCATGATAAATATCTGTCATCTAACATAGAAACACTTTGTAAATTTGAAAGGGTCATTTCAAGTTAACATGTGCTTGTATAAATTAATGAGATGCATGTTAAAGAGAAATATGTAGCCCATGACTCCACAGAACTTATATGTTGCCCATGACTCCACAGAATTTATGCTCTTCTATGGTGAGACTAAGGTAACATTGGAAGAAAAAGCATAATGTAGTGTCCTAAAAGTTTACAGAGTATGGTCATGTTGGTATTTATTTTTACATAAAGTAAACAAAAAGACTTCCTTGTTTTGGCACTTCAGAATCAGTCAAATAATCAACTTCCTACTTATGTACACTCTAAGACAAAGACTATCAGTCAGTCAAAGTTTTGTCAGAAGCTTTAGTCAGGATTCCTACAGTGCCCATGTTCTCAAAACTTTAGTCAGGATTATTTCTATGATAAGACCCCGATTGAAAAGCAACAGAGAACCAGCCTCCTAATTCTCAAACA
>NW_007124680.1:0-695 GCF_000164805.1 Carlito syrichta
TTGGAGTTTGCTGAAAGATTTAAAAATAGATTCACCACGCAACCCAGCAATACCAATACTGGGCATACATCCTATGAAACATAAATCCTTTCACCAAAAGATACCTGCCACACAAACGTATGTGGTGGCAGTATTCACAGTAGAAAACACATGAAATCAATCTAGGTGCTCATCAGCAACGGATCGCATCAGAGAAAACATAACACAAATACACCATGGAATGCTACACAGCCATAAAGAATCAAGTCACGTCTCTCGCAACAACGTGGATGCAGCCGGATGCCGCAATCCTAAGCAAGTTAATGCAGAAGAAAACCAAATACCACATTCTCTCACTTATATGAGAGAGCTAAACACTATGTACCTATGGACATAAAGATGAGATAAAGGCCGAGTGCCGTGGCTCAGCCTGTCATCCCTGCACTTTTGGAGGCCTAGGACAGAGGAGTGCCTGAGCCCAGGAGGTCAAGATCAGCCGGGCCACTCGGTGAAACATCGTCTCTACAATAAATCAAAAATAAACCAGGCATGGTAGCACATGCCTGGAGTTCTAGGTACTTGGAAGGCTGAGGTGGAAGGATTGCCCGAGTCTAGGTTACAGAGTGAGACTCCAACACACACACAAAGAATGAGACAACACTGGTCATCTGAAGGGGGAGATCGAAAGTGGGTAAGGGAGCCCGGCTCGGTGGCTC
>NW_007124681.1:0-554 GCF_000164805.1 Carlito syrichta
CAGTCGATTTCCTTGATTGTTATTGGTCTATTTAGGGTCTCAATTTCTTCTTGTTCCAACCTAGGTAGGTTGTGTGATGTCAGAAAGTCCTCCATTTCCTTAAGGTTTTCAAGTTTGTTTCCATACAAGTGTACGTAGTAGTCTTTAATGATCTTTTGTATTTCTTCAGGGTCAGATGTGACTTCATCTTTTGTGTTTCTGATTGTGCTTATTTGGTTTTTTTCTTGTTTTTTCTTGGTCAGTCTAGCTAGGTGACCATCGATCTTGTTTATCCTTTTGAAGAAACAGCCAGTTGTTTCATTGATTTTTTGTATTATCTTTTTGTCTTCTATGTCCTGGATTTGGGCTTTTATTTTGGTGATCTGGATTCTTCTGCTGAAATTAGGGTTTTTGTGGTCTTGCTTTTCCAGCTTCTTTAGGTGGCTTCTTAGGTTGTGAATATCTGTTCCTTCCATTTTCTTCATGTGTGTTTGTAGGGATAGAAATTCCCCTCTTACTACAGCTTTCAGGGCATCCCAGAGATTTGGGTAAGATGTTTCTTCCTTTTAATTTGT
>NW_007124682.1:0-654 GCF_000164805.1 Carlito syrichta
TCGTATCACATTTTCTTTATTCAGTCCATTTTTGAAGGGCAGTGGTGTTGGTTCCATGTTTCTGCTATTGTGAATAGTGTGGCATTATACAGGCATGTGCAGGGGTCTTTTTTGTAGAAAAATTTATGTTCCTCTGGGCATATTCCCAGGAGATGGATTACTGGGTTGTATAGAAGGTCAACTTTTAGTTCTTTTAGGAATCACCGCATTGCTTTCCATAGAGGGTGAACTAGATTGCGCCCCCACCATCAGTGTGTAAGTGTTCCCTTTTGTCTGCACTTGTAGCAACATTTTTTATTTATTAATGATGACCATTCTTACTGGAGTTAGGTGGTATCTCATCATAGTTTTGATTTGCATTTCTGTAAAGATTAGTGAACCACATAAGTTTTAGAATCAGTTTTGCAATATTGGCAAAAAACTTGCTGGGATTTTGACTGACATTGCATTAAATCTATAGATCAAGTTGAGTATAATTGTCACCTTAATATTGCTGAGTCTTCCAATTAACAAGCATGGACTGTAGGTCACTTTATTTAGAACTTTTTGAAATCTTTTTGGTAAATGGTATTGGTTTTTCAAAATTTCAAATTTCAATTTTTCACTGATAGTATATAGGAAAAAATTTAATTTTTGTATATTAACTTTGTGTCC
>NW_007124683.1:0-706 GCF_000164805.1 Carlito syrichta
GCTGAAGACTGGAGTGGCAGGGCCAGTTTCTTAAAATAAGACAGCAATACTTTTTGCCACATTGACACTTCCATTCAAAATAGATTTCTCTATAGCCTGTGATGCTGTGTGAGAGAATTTTACACAAAGTAAAACTTCTCTCTAAATTGGAACCTATGGCTGCTTTAGTAGATAAGTTTATAAAATATACTAAATCCTTTGTTGTCATTTCAACAGTGTTCACAACATTTTCATCAGGAGTAGATTTAATTTCAAGAAACTACTTTCTTTGCTTATTCATAAGAAGCACATTCTCATCTGTTTAAGTTTTACCACGAGATTACAACAATTCAGTGGTACATTCAGGTTTTATTTCTAATTCGAGCTCTTTTGCTATTGCCAACACATCCACATTTACTTCCTCCACTGAGGTCTTGAACCCCCTCATAGTCATCCATGAGAACTGAAATCAACTTCCTCCAAAGTACTGTCAGTTGATATTTCTACCTCCCCCCTGAATCATAAATGTTTTTAATGGCATATAGAATGTTGAGTTGAGTCCGTTCTAGAAGCTTTTCATTTTACTTTGCTCAATTTACTGTAATGTAATTACCACAATCACTAATCACTATCTATAGAAGCTATAGCTTTATGAAATGTATTTCTTTTCTTTTCTTTTCTTTTTTTTTTTTTTGCGTTGGAGTCTCACTCTGTCGCCCAGACTGGG
>NW_007124684.1:0-695 GCF_000164805.1 Carlito syrichta
AGAGGTTAAGTCCGAGGAATACAAAAAAAAATTCAGAAAAATATTTCCACATCTAGTCCGAATCTTCCATAGTTCTGTAAAAGAAATTATAGATATTCTCAATAGCATGCATGACTGACTTTCTTTAATATCATATTTAACTTTTAGTATGGAAAAATTCTTCTTTTGTCATATTTCTCAGTATAGGTTAAAATATTTTTCTTATGCTTAAAAATAAATATATATTGCCGGGCTCGGTGGCTCAACCTGTAATCCCGCGCATTTGGGAGGCTGAGGTGAGTGGATTGCCTGAGCCCGCAGGTTCGAGACCCGCCTGGGCAACTTGGTGAGATCTCATCTCCACAATAAACAAAAACTATTAGCCGGGCATGGTAGCACGCCCCTGTAGTTCCAGCTACTTGGAAGGCTGAGGTGGAAGGATCACCGGAGCCCAGCAGGTTGAGTCTGCGGTGGCCGGGAGCAGCCACTGCACTCCAGTCTAGGTGACAGAGTGAGACTCCAACTCAATAAATAAATATATAAAAAGAACCTTGGCTCAATTAAAAAAAAAAGAAATATACAATCCAAATTTAAGACCAGCATCTATGTATTATTTTAAAAAAAGCAACAAGGCATGTGGCTGCCATTTTCACCTTGACCCTCCACTGTCCCAGGAAGGGAACCACACAGACGACAGGGAGTGAGGAAGTCCTCTC
>NW_007124685.1:0-412 GCF_000164805.1 Carlito syrichta
TGGAGGTTCTCTCACACATCAGACATTGGACAATTCACTCATTTCTACATAATCTCATGACTTCTGGTTCAGTGTCATAAGCCCGGTGCTGTAAGTATCCCCAGATTTCACAGATCCCCCAACTGCCACACAGAGGTGCCCTCTGTGTCTCACCTCTGGATCGGATTGTGCACTTCTATTCTCTGTTCATTTTCCATGGGTTTATTTTCTGTGAAATTTCTTTTTTCTGGGTCTTTTTTTTTTTTCTTTTTTTTTTTGAGTTGGAGTCTTGCTCCATCAGACTGGAGTGCAGTGGCATACTCCCAGCCACTGCAGCCTCAACCTGCTGGGCTCTGGCCATCCTTCCGCCTCAGCCTTCCAGGTAGCCAGAACTACAGGCACGTGCTACCATGCCTGGCTAATTTTTGATTTA
>NW_007124686.1:0-713 GCF_000164805.1 Carlito syrichta
TCTCTACAGGGTGACTGCTTTGGCGTGCGGCTTGTCACCTCTCAAAACGGGAATGCTCATCTCCCCTGTGCCACAATGAGGGATCTGAAACATTCACAGTTCCTTGTGGGGAGGCATTATGTGCGACCCGGGGGAATTCTGAATTGCTCTTTCCTGACACCTTCTCCTGTCAGGGAAAGCAATGAGACTGTGGATTGCTGGTCGGAGTGGCCTTTCTTACGCCTGGGGTGCACGGGCCCCTTCCTGGCTTAAGTCTGTGCCCAATGTGTGCTGCAGTGTCACCTCTTTGCTGTGACTATTATTCTTCATTGCCGCCTGCTTTAATACCTCATTCTCACTCCTTCCCCTTGATTTGTGTTCCTTTCCAAAGAGGGCCTATGCGTACGAGCATGAAATCTCCGTGTTTCACGGAGAGAAATCTGCAAGACATAGTGCCGCAATGAGTGACACAAATGCTCCACAGTCACGAGCAGGAGAGCATTATGTGTGGATGGGGAGAATTCTAAGTTGTTTTTCCCTATGGCATTTAAACCCATTAAGGACTACCAAGGCTGTGCCGTTTTCATTTGCTGAGTAAACACGGGATAGCCTCTGTTACACTGGGGGTGAAGCTGGGTCCTTCCCTGGGGACACGCTATTGAAGCCTGCGCTGCCACTGCACTTTCATTGGCAGTCTGTATACACTGGCTTTTGTGCGTGCTCTCCTTCCCTGA
>NW_007124687.1:0-771 GCF_000164805.1 Carlito syrichta
GGTTCTGTAACACAGTATTAAGGCCGTAGTTCCACTCCAGTAAATAACTGTTCAAATTTCTCTGTACCTTGTGCCCTGGCCTGAACACTACTCATTGACCACAACAAATTGACAACCTGACCTCCAGCCCACAAGTAGCTTGACCTCTTCATTTCATTCTGCCCATTGCTCTTTTCTAATGTTATATTTGTGTGTGATCTACAAATTCCAATTCTGTAACACATTGGAGTTTGTTTTCAGAAGTTGCATCCTTCAGTAACTGTCTCCTGCTTATCTTTCTGGCCATGGCCCTTCCTCGGAACTTGCTCCATGACACCTTGGTGACTGACTGTCAATCTGGTATGGCTCCAGGTTCCTCCTTTCCTGGGCACTGCTCTCAAGAGCAGACTTCACTGGATCAGGCTTATTGCCTAGATCTTACACCCTCTTCTGTGTACTGGTATCAAAGGGCTCAATGGAGCTCATGCTGGCACAAGAACAAAGGATACAACATATTCAAGCCCAAGTGTCTTCATTATTATCTTACAGTATTCTGCAATAGAACTTCAGTTGGCGTTTGAACTCCTGTGTAGGTTAATAAAACAGTACTGAGTCTCGAATCACTTGACAATGGGGACATCGACCCACTGTGGTTTGAAGAAATTGGGAGGAACAGCAAGAAAGCAAAATGGAAAAGCTTGTCATGATTGGCCTTATTTTTAATTATGGGAAATAATGAGGAGGATGTATTTGAAAGTATTAGAACACTTCACTGAGATAAAAAGACTTCTT
>NW_007124688.1:0-781 GCF_000164805.1 Carlito syrichta
CATCATTTTCTCAACATAGATGGGACACTTTCTCTGACTTCCTGAGTTAAAAATCCCTTCCCCATGTTCCCAAGTACCCAGACCCTGGATGCTAACTTTATCATAAAAGCATTAAACTGCTTGTCTTGTTCCTTCTCTCCCACTGAGCAGTAGCAAATTCATTGTGTTGTTCATCTTTGTATCCCTACCAACTAGGGCTAGTGCCTGCAGTAGCAGACCTATTCAAATAAAGCAAATCCAAACAAACATGAAACCCCCACTTAACTGAAGGAAGGCTGCTGGTTCCTGGACATAGAAGTAATTTGTTCAGATAGTCGCTGTGCTATAGGAGTTTACAGGTCAGCGCTGGACCCAGTCTGTCCACTGCAGTTAGTGAGCTGCCAGAATCGAGTCCTGTGGTTGGACCCAGGGACGACAGAGCAACACTGCCATGGGAGGTGGAAAGGGCCAAGGAAAAGGATTCATTCATCTACTCCACAAATATTTGTATCAATCATCGTAGCCTACACAGCACATGGAAAACGCTCAATATCCATGAAACACCAGGTGACGGGATACAACAGCAAAGAAAACTGCGGTGGCACTTGCCCTGGTGGACCTCACTGTGTGGCGAAAGATGACAGGCAGTGGATGGAATTATGTAAAATTACGCTGAATGTGGAGCAGGAAAATAACAGACGGTTGAAATTCTCTAAGGACGTGAGCTCTTTCGGCGGGGGGAGCCGTGGGCGGGCTTTGAGCAGGAGTGGTCATGAACGGTACGGACTGCAGCGGGCGGGAA
>NW_007124688.1:2641-3546 GCF_000164805.1 Carlito syrichta
CCAAATAAGAGTGCTCTGGGGATGAACGTGTTGGACTGTGAGAATGCTTTTTGGTGCGTTTTCAGTCTACCCATTTAAAAATAACTCAGTCCATCTCTTAGATTTGAGAATCAGTAACAACACGAAGGCAGATAGTGGAAAAATCGCCACACGGACTTGGGGAAATGATGAGTAGGGGGAAGTGCCTCTCCAAGCACTGTTTCTGGTAGTATGAATTCTCAGTTTGCCCAGATATGGGGAGAGAGAAGAAGGATCTCTGGGTACTCGTCCTTCAACTGTTTCAACTCCAGGCTTGGGACTGTACTGGAGCCACGGGGGGACTCGTTGCTGTGGCCAGCTGTCAACTTGTTTGCAGCTCGCTTCTCCAGGCCCTTTGGTCTGGAGGAGGTATAGCTTTGTGCTCCTGTGGCAGTGGCTCTCCCTGCACTCTGTAGGACTCTTCCTAGTGGGTGACATCAGGGGAATTGGCTACATGTGAATAGTACCAAGCTCTAAGCAGCCCTATGTAAGTTGGAGAGTTTCTCCTTACTTTCCTGCTTTTTTTAACTTTTCATTTATAGAGCTGGGAGGTTCATCTTTGATGAAGGCAAATGGTCCAGTGGAGCACTTGCCCTCCTCTTTCTGTAGCACCTCTCTCAGTCAAGCAGTAGCGTGCTTGGTTCTAGGTATGGAGTGGTGAGTATGAAAGGGCCTGATTCTTGTCCTTATGGAAATTGAGACATTACTTGAATAATTACCTGACTACATATTAAGTTGCTCTGAAGGAAAGGTGTATAGTACTCAGGGAATGAAAGATAGGGTTGAGTTTGTCCTGGTTAGGGAAGTCAGGAAAGGCTTCCTGGAGGAAGGAACTTTGGAGCTGAGGGCTGCAGACAGAGTTGGTATATGGTGGCAGGTAGAAGTAG
>NW_007124689.1:0-450 GCF_000164805.1 Carlito syrichta
GTTAGTTAATCATCTGGCTAGGCAGCTGCCTATCAGGGTAGCTATCTAGTTAAGTCATCTGGCTATCCAGCTGGCTACCTACTTAAGTCACCTAGTTAAGTCAGTTCCCTGCCCAGCAGTTTAGCTAGGTAGTTAAGTAGTTAACTCAGCTGGCAAACCGGCGGGCTAGGTAGGTAGTTAGCTAGTTAATTCAGCTGGCCAGCCAGCTGACTAGCTATAGTCAGCTAGTTAAGTCAACTGGCTAGAAAGTTAAGTCAGTTAGTTAAATCAGCTGGCAAACCAGCTGCCTAGCAGGGTAGCTAACTAGTTAAGTCAGCTGGTTAGCTAGCTGCAAGCAAGTTAAATCACCTAGTTATGTAAGCTCGCTGGCCAGGAATTTAGCTAGGCAGTGAGGTAGTTAAGTCAGCTGGCAAGCCAGCGGGAAATGTAGGTAGGTAGGTAGTTAAGTGA
>NW_007124690.1:0-608 GCF_000164805.1 Carlito syrichta
ATGTCAGAGGCGATCTTCCAGATGGGCCTTTACAGGCCTCAGCCATGTAGCTATAGATGTTGGCTCCCAACATTTCCCCCTTTTTTATTAAAACAAACGTAAAACATCTTGGCTTCTGTCTTAGGTTGTTCTCGCCTCACCATAGTTGTTACCCGTCATTGGCCCGTTCCCCTTCCCTGCGGGGAATGCCTGTCTTAGGTTCATACTAGGTGGCTGGAATCTTACCCGTCACTGAATACCAAGAGCGTAAAGACTTAAGGGGACATAGGGAGAATGAAGAATGGTGAGCTGATGACACAAAATATTAGCCTTTATGACATAAGTGACCAGCTGATAGATGACATTATTTTTTAACTTTATTACTGAGCACTGCCAGATAAATGTTATCTGAATTGCGTTGCACTGCTTTTCTTAAACGTCGGATGATGACTGGAAAAATAAACAGCAGAAGAAGAACAATCACACCAATAGCAATGAAATTATAGATCAGATTCCAAATAGAATGAGAAGCCACAAATTGAGAAAGAGAAGAAGTAAATCTAGAAGCCAATTGAGAAAATGAAAGTGTAGACAAGTGTGCCTGAGAGATAGCAACGATTTGACCCTGT
>NW_007124691.1:0-759 GCF_000164805.1 Carlito syrichta
TATACTGCATAAATATATACTGATCCGATGACTTACAAATTCCACTTTTTACATTGAGCAAAAAGATTTAAAAGCCTATGTTCACAAAACTTTTATAGAATGTTCATACCATTTACTCATGGCAGCCTCAAATTGTAATCAACTCAAATGTTTGCCAATAGTAAAAAGAATAATCAAAAACTGTGGTATATTTACACGACACAAACAGATACCTCACCAATAAAAATGAATGAACTAATGACACATGAAGCAATATTGATGCATTTCATGGAAAATTCTACATTTGTATTGCTGTTGTGTTTATACAAGCATAAATAATGGTCAAAACTCAGCTGTATACCTATGATCTTTGCATATTGATATATATGCCTAAAAAATAATTCCAGCTATAGACTCTTTAAAGGACATACACATTAAGTACAAGGAGTAAGATAGGTTTGAAGAATGGGAAGCGATACACCATGCAAAAACTAACAGGAAGAAGCTGGTGTGACTGCATTAGCATGTACCATCACAGACTTCAACATAAAGAATGTTATGAAAATCGAGATATATCTTTCATAATTGCAAAAGGGTTGATTCACCAGCAAGACATAAAAGTCACAAATGTTTGCACACCAATAACCTAACTTCAAAATACATTAAAGAAAAAAATTATAAAATTCAAGGGAAAAATATGCAAATGCACAGTGATACTTTATTAATAATTGATATAGACAAGCAGATTAAAAAAATCAGTAAAAATATAAAAAATTGAAC
>NW_007124692.1:0-735 GCF_000164805.1 Carlito syrichta
CAAGAACGAGGGAATTCTTTCTATCTCCTTCTATGAAGCCAATATTACCTTGATACACAGAAATGGCAAAGACCCAACAAGGAAAGAAAATTTCAGGCCAATTTCCTTGATGGACATAGATGCAAAAAGTCTCAACAAGACTCTGGCAAATCACATCCAACAACACATTTCAAGAATCACCCATCATGACCAGACAGGATTCTCCCGAGACTGAGACTGGGTTAACATGCACAAATCAATAAATGTAATTCAACACACAAATAACTGCAAAAGCAATACTTGATTATCTCAGACAGAAATATAAAACATATTTGATAGAATCTTACATCCCTTTTTGAAAAAAGAAAATCCCTCAAACCCCTGGGAATTGAGGAAACATTCCTAATGAGTCATTTATGAAAAACTCGCAGCCAACATCACACACACATATATATATACCACAGACTACTACTTTGCCATAAAAAAAGAATAAGACCAGGCTTGGTGGCTCAGCCTGTCATCCTAGTGCTTTGGGAGGCAGAGGTGAGTGGATTGCCTGAGCCTGCAGGTTTGAGACCCACCTGGGCAACTTGGTGAGACCTCATCTCTACAATAAATCAAAAACTAGCCAGGCACGGTAGCATGTGCCTGTAGTTCCAACTACTTGGAAAGCTAACGCAGAGGGATCTCCTGAGCCCAGCAGGTCGAGGCTACAGTGGCCACTGCACTCCCGTCTGGGTGTCAGAGTGAGAATCC
>NW_007124693.1:0-742 GCF_000164805.1 Carlito syrichta
AGGTAAGAGGGAAATGGAAGGTTTTGGTACCGGTATCTTCAAAACTTATTGCCCTACACCCAATTTTATTTCATTGATATTCAGAATGATAGAACTCAGTCAATAAAAAAAAAGAAAATAATCGAAAAACTTGAGAAAACTGAATTTGCAAGGAGGACACAGAGCTGTGCTGACTCACAATTGAGCAGTTTTAAAACCATAGAGACATTTGTTGGTCAGTGATAAAAAACTCAGTGGAAGTTGACATCAGGAACAAAGAAACAGAAAACAAACTACATTATGTAACAGTAATAAGACACAATTCTGCAAAGATAGCATTGGTAGAAGTCACTGGATAAAATCTATCATGCTCTAAATAGAGAAAATAGTCTTTTCCCCATTTGCTAACCATGGAAGACATGTCTGTCTATGCAGTAGATTAAAAAACACACAATTATTTGCTAATGTTCACACGTGCTTCCCCAAAGTGAACTATTCAGTGTGAAATTTCATGATGGGGACTTTGGAAAGTGGCATGGCATAGCAACACAAGGCCTTACCAAAGTTAACCTCACACTTAATTAGCAAAATACAATAGATTCTTAAGTTCATTTACAGTGAAAATAATCTGAAAAGAAGGGATATAACCGAAGACACATTTGATGATGTAAATGCCCCATCTGATGTGCGCCTTGTGTATTCCATATTTTGAAAGTGCTTTAAAAAGTCTAGTAGCATGCCCATACCATACAATTCTTTCATC
>NW_007124694.1:0-673 GCF_000164805.1 Carlito syrichta
GGAGGGGGCGACTGTGGTCCATTCTCTTCCCAGGGCCAAGAGCTAGACCTGTGCTCCAGGCCTCTGGGCTTAAAACCAGTTCTAGAAGAGTCCAGCAGAACGTGATGGCCCTAACTCACCTCCCTTCTTTCTCCTTGGTCCTTTACTCCAAAACTTGCATCTAGTGCACAAGAAAGCAACGTGGTGGGCAGGTACACATCATGCCACCAAGCACCTCCTTGGATGGGGGTATGGTTGGAGAAACTGTGGCTCGGCCCAGCCTGGAATTTACTTCCCACAACTCTGTCACTTTGTTCCCTCCCATTGAGGGTTTGGTGAGCCCAGGGCTCCGTGGTCCCGTATGTCCTAGCTGGGAGGAGGGCTCTGCTTAGGGACCCTTAAAAGAGGTCATAATTTCTCTCTAAAATGCCAGGGAACTCTCCAACTAAGCCTCCCTGGCATCCAGGGTGACCTCTCCAGCAACCCAAGGGTTTAAGTCAAAGAAAAGGTATGACCCGGGTCCTGTGGGGCTCCTGGCTCCAGAGCAGAGGCTGCAAGGCTCCACCGCCGGGTCATCAAACCCTGAAGGCCCAGAAGTGTGGGCTGAGTCGCTCAGCTGGAAAAGATCCCAACCCAAGACACTCCAACCCCGCCCCTTCTCACAGGGGCAGTTCAGGCAGCCCAGCCACTTCTC
>NW_007124695.1:0-738 GCF_000164805.1 Carlito syrichta
CTCTCGCCCTGGGGGGCTGGGGACCCCAACATCGCAACCTGCTCTTCATACAGAGCTTGGCCATTGCCACCGCTGGGACATCGCAACGGACTGGACAGTTACTGCGGCGCAAACAGTGCCACTGCTGCTGCCGCCACCGCCACCGCCCCTCCCCCTGCCGCCGCTGCCGTCGTCACCACTGCCGCGGCCTCTGTGATGGGTAGCATATCACACCACCCGGCCTGAGGCGATCCACATCAAACCCCTTCAGGGAAGATCTGCTGGGATCGCTGCCACCTCTCTTGAGTCCGAGACTGTCCTGCCCGCCTGGTGTAAGGCTCCTATTGCCTGCTCAGAGGCACGCAGCCATCTTGTTCCAGTCCGGCCCCACCCCCTCTGGGGCGAGCAGCTGAGATAGCACCACCTGCTGGCGATTCAAGGTAACGACACCGAAACGGGAGAAACAAGCTTGATAAAGACATGGACCAGAGTGCTGAACGAAGGTAATCTGAACTGTCCTTCACAGCAGACCAGGAGCAACTGACCCTAACTGCAAACTAATTTACCAGCTTCAAAAGAAAACTAGAAATCAGACCTGAAAGGACATTGGACTTAAACGAAATGTCTCAGAGTGTGCTTCATTGATTCTATTAGTTTAATGACTTAATTCTATTCCTACTGTATTGTTCCCTTTTTTCCTTTTCCTTTTCTTCTCTTTTCTTCTCTCTGTAAACCATATCTTTGTATAGAGGAACAGCA
>NW_007124696.1:0-643 GCF_000164805.1 Carlito syrichta
CTTGGACTTTAATACTATGCTATATCCTATTAAGCTAATACCTTATCGTTAATTCTTTTATAAATCATATAGTAACTATTACACTTGAATAATGTAGCAAAAGGAATCAAAACAGCAAGCATAGATTTACGCAGCTATGAGTGTATATGTATATATTTTATCCCAACAAGTCTACTCTAAAAATCAAATAGTAGCTGTCACACTCTTGAACAAGGAAATGCAGGGCTTCCAAGATGGCGGCCATGGGCTGAAGCAGACAGAGTTTCGGTAATTAACGAAACAAAAGAAAACGTTCTACCTGGCTAGGGGCAGGGGACAGAACTATCATGGTAATTTAGTTTCTAATCATAGCCCTAGGGGAAACAGCTTTCGGGAACAAGGACTACCCAGTCTACCAGGAAATAGAAGTAAAAAAATATCTAGAAAGAAGCTAAACTTAGAAAGACAGAAACAATTCCGCCATGCACCTTCCATCAAGTGTACTGAGATTCACTTGTAAGTTTTACTGCCATGTATGCACACTGGTCACCAATCACACGCCAATATCATAGGTATAACTGATATCCTATGTCAGAGGCGATCTTCCAGATGGGCCTTTACAGGCCTCAGCCATGTAGCTATAGATGTTGGCTCCCAACAGTTC
>NW_007124697.1:0-654 GCF_000164805.1 Carlito syrichta
CAGACCTGGAGTTGGCAAATACTTTTTCCCAGTCTGTAAGCTGTCTCCCTGCTCTCTTGATGGTTTCTTTGGCTTTGCAGAAGCTTGTGAGTTTAATGAGGTCCCACTTGTCTATCTTATCTCTTATGGTCTGTGGGTTTTGGATTTTGTTCAGGAATTGGATGCCAGTTCCAATTTCCATGAGGGTATGTCCTTCATTTTCTAAGGTTCTTATGGTTTGAGGTTTTACATTTAGGTCTCTGATCCATTTAGAGTTACTTTTTGTGCATGGGGATAGATAGGGGTCCTGTTTCAATCTTCTGCATGTGGTCAGCCAGCTTTCCCAGCACCATTTACTGAAGAGGTTCTCCTCTCCCCAGTGGTAGGTGGCGGAGGCTTTGTCGAAGATGAGTTGGTTGAGAAATTGAGGTTTTGCTCTGGAATCTCAATTGTAGTCCATTGGTCTATATGCCTGTTCCTATACCAATACCAATCTGTTTTGAATATTGTAGCTTTATAGTAAAGTTTGAAGTCTGGTAATGTGATACCACCTGCTTTTTTTTTTTTTTTTTTGCTGGGGATTGTTCTGGCTATTCTTGGTCATTTGTGTTTCCATATGAATTCCTGTGTTGTTTTTTCTAGGTCTGAGAAGAATGTTGCTGGTAATTTGATGGG
>NW_007124698.1:0-572 GCF_000164805.1 Carlito syrichta
ACAATAAAGTGCAACTTAAATTCTCAAAATGACTGGACTGTCAATTTAAAAAAAACTCACTGAGGTTTGTAAATGTTTTAATGTCTGTTTCATAATTTAACTCTCAAACTAAATTATCCTAGACTTGAGCCTGTACTACCAAATGAAGCCTACTCATTCTGTGCGCTGTTTTGGAATCTTAAAATCACGGCATACAAATGAAACCTTAGAAGTCATCCTAGTCCACAACTTGCCTGCTGGGAAAAGATCGCTGACAGACATTTTCACTTTTTTTCTTTGAGTTGGAGTCTCACTTTGTCACCCAGACTGGAGTGCAGTGGCCACTCCCGGCCACCGCAGCCTCTACCTGCTGGACCCTGGTGATCCTTCTGCCTCAGCCTTCTGAGTAGCTGGGACTCCAGGTGCGCGCTACCACACTCGGCTCATTTTTTATTTATTGTAGAGATGAGGTCTTGCCAAGTTGCCCAGGCGGCTCTTGAACCCGCGGGCTCAGGCAATCCATTCACCTCAGCCTCCCAAAGGCGCAGGATCACAGGCTGAGCCACCGAGCCCGGCTGACATTTTCACTTTTT
>NW_007124699.1:0-655 GCF_000164805.1 Carlito syrichta
CGTACTAGCCTAACAGGTCATCTGCATCTCCCTGAGCGATGCTGGGTGGGGAGTGGAAAACCCCAGGATCCCTGGACACAGATGGGTACACAAACCCTAGGCTGCTCCCTGGAGAGCTGGATCCATTTCAGGAGTGCAGCCTTCAAGCCAGGAGGGAGCACTGAGCCAGCAGGTCCCCTTGCTACCGCTGGGAGTCTGAGCTGTGGAGGACAGGAGTCTTTGCTCTAAGTGAGCACTCCCTGGCAGTAAGCTCTGTCCACCCCAGGCAATATGCAGGGCCTGTGTTCTCCTGTTGCCTGGGAAGCCTTCCCTTTGATTTGCTGGTCATACTGAAAATTGACTGAGGCTCCCCTGGATGCAGAATAACTTTCAATCAAACTTAATTAAGGGAAGACCAATCATTTTTATCTCGAGTTTTCTCTCAGGCAGTGCTTTTCTTCTAATTAGAACTTGAGAACATCCCCCTGTCAGTGATGCCTTGGGCTACAGAGCAGTGGCCATTCTTGGTGACCTGACAGGCACCTCCAGGAGAGGTGCAGACCCATCCATGGGTTCATTTGCAGGGGATGCACTAAATCACTCCCATCCTGGCCATGGAGAGGCTCCCAGCTTTTACCTTTAGAAGGATTCTACATTTCCAAATGGCCCCATTGGC
>NW_007124700.1:0-727 GCF_000164805.1 Carlito syrichta
TAGCAACAAATTGTTTTTTAAAAATAAGTTTTTTGCCTGCAGGTTCGAGACCCACCCGGACAACTTGGTGAGACCTCATCTCTACAATAAATCAAAAAATTAGCTGGGCATGGTAGTGCACACCTGTAGTTCCAGCAACTTGGAAGCCTGAGGCAGAAGATCACCGGAGCCCAGCAGGTCAAGGCTGCGGTGGCCAGGAGTGTGCCACTGCCCTCCAGCCTGGGCGACAGACGAGACTCCAACTCAAAAAAAAAAAAAAAAAGGTTTTTGCTCACTAGGTGAGTAAATCATTTTAATGAATGAATATTAAATAAGATAAATAAAAACTTCTTTACATTTTATATTTAAAACGTATGACTTCTTTTTTATCAATACAATTGCATCAAAATTAATGGTTACTCTTTTCTAAATACTGAATTTATCCTTCAGTGACAAATAATGTTTACAAAATGTGTGTTTATTCAAAATTTGCATTTTCAATTTGTCATTACTTATTATATTTGGGGCAATTGAAAAGAAAAGAGAGCTCTTTTATTTTTTTCCAATTGATCCTTGCTTTACTGTCAGTAAGCAGCTATGAGGGTGTTATTTTTGTGCTTACAAGAAAGGCTGCCCCTTTTTTGTTCTGATCATTCTAGAGAAGAGAAATATGATTATCATATGTGCTTATGATTATATTATTTAATTTTGGGGCAAAATTTTTATAATTAGATTTCATCTTGGTTTG
>NW_007124701.1:0-382 GCF_000164805.1 Carlito syrichta
GTTCCAAAGTCCATATTCTTCATTTCCTCATCATATAGCACTTCTAGAAGTCACTTGCTCGCACATTCTGTTTCCCAAATTCCTTTTCAGTCTATTTTATTAAGAGTCTTTAAATCCACAGTTGTTCCCCAGATAAGCCTGAGAAATATTCAGCTGCCACCCTCTTTGAACTTAAACAATGTCCTGTCTCTACTGCTACTGTTGCCTCTATTACCAAAAAAAAAAAAAAAAAAAAAAAAAAAAATTAAGGGAAAATTTCCAGAAATTAAAATTCTCATTTTATTAAAATATCACAATGATCAATGTAATAAAAGATTGACTAAGGAGCAATTGCCGTTGCTCTTCTGGTTTCCATGCCGGGAACTTCGGATTCTCATCTCAC
>NW_007124702.1:0-486 GCF_000164805.1 Carlito syrichta
GCTTGAGTAAGATAAAGTCTTATAGTCAGTTACAATACCTTGTTTCTTTGTGTGTTTGACTAGTTGTGTTTTGACTTATTTGTCAGAGCAGATAAGATCAAATAAGGCCTGAGTGCCATTGGCTTAGCTTAGATAACTTGATTCTAAATTACTTCATCATGGTATATCAGGGAGAACCAAAAAACAAAAAAAACAATTTTATAAGAAATGTGCTTTTATTCTTTAGTCATCCTTAAGATACTCTCTGTTTCATGCAGTACACCTGTTAAGACACTTTTTCCACAGACTCATTAATTTTGATGCCTTTTAGTTCTTCTGTTGCTTTTTATTTCACCTCTTCCACATCAGCAAAATGTTTCCCTTTGAGGACTTTTTTTCATTTGGGAAAACAAAAAATAGTTGCTCAGGATAAGATTGGGTGAATAGGGAAGGTGGGGCACAGGGGTCATGCAGGTTGTGTTCAAAAACTGCTGAACATTAAGTGCA
>NW_007124703.1:0-808 GCF_000164805.1 Carlito syrichta
CCTATCGTGCTCATTAAATTTTAAAATTCTCTTTCTGCATTTTTTATTTGTGCAAATAAAATCTGAAATAAGCAAAGCACGTGGGTACATTTTCAAATTAATGCTCGTATTAATAAAGCAAAATTCAAATTACCCCTACACATATTATGGTATCATCTTCATTAATTTTGTGGTAGGCTGGTTGAATAATTTTACCATGACAAACAGAGAACAGGTTCTAAGGAATCCAAAATGTCTATCTTCCTCTTGGAGAGTAGGGAAATTTGAATAAAGAGTACACATGAACACACTTAGCATTTATTCAAGACTCCAGTCTTAGTCCCAGATATCCTACTGTCTTTATAAACTGGGTAAGTCACAAGAACTCTGGTGACAAACATTCATCTATAAAAGGAATACCGTTGGTTTAGGTCAATATTTCTCAAACTATAGACTGTGGACACTTGAGGATGTATGATCATATTCTTGGAAGCCTGAGAATGTTACAAGATATGTTGCTTAGAATACGATATAAATATGACTATATTCTGATAATTTCATTGATAATTTTTACCACTGGTTCTTTTTTTTTTGAATTGGAGTCTCACTCTGTCACCCAGACTGGAATGCCACTGCAGCCGTGACCTGCTGGTCTCCAGCGATCCTTCCACCTCATGCCCGGCTAATTTTTGATTTATTGTAGAGATGAGGTCTCGCCAAGTTGCCCAGACGGGTCATGAACCCGCGGGCTCAGGCAATTCACTCACCTCCACCTCCCAGGCGCGGGATTACAGGCTGAGCCAGCGAGCCTGGCCTCCACTGATTCTTA
>NW_007124704.1:0-753 GCF_000164805.1 Carlito syrichta
AGTCAGGGAACTACTTTCATGCTAGCAGCAAATAACTAGGCTTCCTTTTGATTGTTGAACAAATTACTGGCAGCTGAGAAAGAAGAGCCATACAAAGTCATCTTACAGCTGACTCGTTCTGCAAAGTTCGGAGAAAGTAAGTGGTGAAAACTGTCTGGCAAGGAATGTGAAGGGTTCAGGAAGTTAAAAAAGGCTACCACCATCTGCTGCCTATTGTTATTACAATACATAGAGTAGTAGCTGGATTTTACGCAAAATCAGGGAGAGAAAACGGAAACCTGGTAGGATAAAGCCACAGTCATACTGAAAATGTGAGCACACAAGCAGACACACACTCATACGCTATGTAAATTTTTTGTTTCTTTTCAGGGAAATTAGAGTGTGGACTTCCCAGCTAAGTGCCCTTCTCCTGAATACCAAGGGAGTTGACCACTAGCTCAATAACTTCCAGGTGATTTTTTTTTTTTTGAGTTGGAGTCTCACTCTGTTGCCCAGACTAGAGTGCAGTGGCAGCTCCCGGCCACCGCAGCCTCGACCTGCTGGGCTCCGGCGATCCTTCCACCTCAGCCTTCCAAGTAGCCGGAATTACAGGCATGGGCTACCACGCCCAGCTGATTTTTTGATTTATTGTAGAGATGAGGTCTCGCCTGCCCAGGCGGGTCTCAAACCCGCCGGCTCAGGCAATCCACTCATCTCAGCATCTAAGAGCGGGATTACAGCTGAGCACCAGCCCAGCTTCCAGGTGATTTTTGT
>NW_007124705.1:0-594 GCF_000164805.1 Carlito syrichta
AGGCAAGGCTTAAACCTTTATTTATAGCCATTAGCATGTCGACCTAGAACAACAGTCATTTAGTTTACTGCACATTAACCCTATGTACACTGAGGCATTTTATAACAGAGTATTTACAGTTCTAGTGAAAGTGACCCCAAATGTGTGGACGTATGATCACCACCGATTACTTTCCACTGGGCCCATACGTGTGTGAGAATTGAGGAGAGACAACAGGAAAATAGGAAGGAGCTGATGTCAGAAATGACAGCAGTAAAGAATACGGTGATGGAAGTGAATAACAGACTAATAAGCATGGAAAGCAGAATCAGCCAAGCAGAAGAAAGAATTTCAGAGCTTGAAGATCAAAACACAGAACTAACCCAAACTGTCAATCAAAAGCATAGAAAAGAAGTTCAAAAAGACAGAACAAAACCTGCAAGAGATGAATGATCACTTCAAGAGACCAAACCTAAGAGTAATTGGGCTTCCTGAGGCAGAGAGAAAAAACAGAGTTCACACTAGAACAAACATTTCATGAATCATTCAGGAGACTTCCTCTCATCTCATCAAGGATGAAAAATTCAAACACAAGAGATTCAGAGAACCTCTGCA
>NW_007124706.1:0-349 GCF_000164805.1 Carlito syrichta
ACAGACTAATTTGTACCCTTGCAGGGCCTGGAAAGGTAACAGTCATTAAGCCAACAATCGTACAAATCTGTAGAGTCTAACAAGGAAACTACAGTCTCTGGAACATAAGGCCTTGGGTTCATGTGTACAAGTGGGCTTCAAAGGGCACTTCTTATTATTCTTCTTCCTCTTCTTCCTCCTCTTCTGCCTCTTTCCACTCCTCCTCCTTGTCTTCTTCTTTTGAGTCAGAGTCACTCCATAGACACTGAAGGGCAGAGAGCAGGGAGTCAGATGAGGAGTGACTTGTCTCTTGACTTTTCATTCATCTCTTTACTCAATTCTGGAGGTGTTGACTGTCTTCTTCTTCTTC
>NW_007124707.1:0-752 GCF_000164805.1 Carlito syrichta
AAACAGACTGATGGTGCCAAATGCTGGTGAGGATTGGAGATACTAGGAGTGTAAACAGGTACAGCCACTTGCAGGAAACCCTTTGGCAGTTTCTTAGAAAATTTTGCATATGTCTGCCTCACAACCAAGGAATTCTACTTCTAGGTATTTATTCAAGAGAAAGGAAAGCATATGTCCACAAAAAAGGTGTGTCCATACTGTATGTGGCAGCTTTATTCATAACATTGAAAGTCCCGGAACTATCTAGAGTGTCCATTATCAGAAGAGTGGTATGATACATTTTGATATATTCATAAAATGGGATACTATTCAGCTAAACCAAGAGATAATGATACATTCAACAGTGGTTGAATCTCAAAAACATTTTCAGGAAAATAAGTCAAACGAAAAAGAACACACGCTCTGTGTGAAGTTCAGTATCCGTGGTGTCAGGAGGAGTAACTTAGAAAGAGGCCTGGGCAATGATGGGAAGACACTGTCTTGCTTTGGATGGTGGTTACATGGGTAAATACATCTATTGAAACTCATATCACAGTGAAGTTAAGTTCTGTGTCTTTCATTGTACGTATATTTTTGGGAGTAGTAGAAAATCAAAAAATTTTTTGGGCTTGTATTATCTTGGTAAAATATGTATAATATAGAATTTACCATGTTAACATTCTGTATTTTTTTTGAGTCAGAGTCTCACTCTGTTGTCCAGGCTGGAGTGCAATGGCACAATCATGACAATCACAATGACTGATCATGGCTCA
>NW_007124708.1:0-739 GCF_000164805.1 Carlito syrichta
ACCACCCACTGTGGGAGCTTTTCTGTCCTCTCAATAACTTCTGCGTGAAAACAAAAAGACAACATTGCCCACTGGATCCATGAACGGCCACTTACCCCTGAAGACGTTTTCGGATAGGTGTGAACACCTTGCTTCCTTCAATTCTTGGGAATGAAAATCCACGATGTCTTCCGCTCTTGTCAGAGCACTGTACATAAATCCTTGATACTGAAGGCTTGCTCAGTCGTCAAGGTCCCGCCCATTATGATGTCACAGTTCTGAGGCTGATGTCATGAATGGCAAGCTGACATGCGTGGTTTCCTGACTTTGCTCACATCTTTTAATTGAAAATTTAGCCGTTTAGGCCAACGAGTGAAACAGGGACAAAGCCAGTAAGTTAACATCATTCGTCTCAGACCTGGAAATTACAATAGTGAATTCATATGAAATTTAAAACAATCATGAAGAGCCGAAAGAATCCTTATCAAAAGGTACAAAGCAGGAACTATCACTTTCCGCATTTGAAACTTTAGTATAAGTTTACAATAATCCAAACAGCCTGCTATTGGTACTAGAAAAGGTCCATAGGCTGATGGGTCAGGACAGAGAGCGAAATCCTCAAATTCTCACCCAACTCATCTTTGAAGGAACCTCCGGGACCCAATGGGGAATGGAGAACCTATTCAGTACATGTTGCTGGGAAAAGTCTGACTACATGAACAAGATTCAAACAGGACCCCTCACTATCACCATACACATT
>NW_007124709.1:0-304 GCF_000164805.1 Carlito syrichta
GTTAGGTGGTATCTCAGTGTGGTTTTGATTTGCATCTCCCTGATGATTAGTGAGGTTGAGCATTTCTTCATGTGTTTGTTGGCTGCTCGAATGTCTTCTTTTGTGAAGTGTCTGTTCATATCTTTTGCCCATTTTATAATGGGGTTGTTTGTTTTCTTCTTTTCAGTACGTTTCAGTTCCTTGTAGATCGAGGATGTTAAGCTTTGTCAAACCTAGAGTTGGCAAATACTTTTTCCCAGTCTGTAGGCTGTCTTCCTGCTCTCTTGATGGTTTCTTTGGTTTTGCAGAAGCTTGTCAGGTTGAT
>NW_007124710.1:0-541 GCF_000164805.1 Carlito syrichta
AATATCACATGTTCTCACTCATATAATGGACCTTGAACATCCAATGCAATACTATAAGAAAATGACTGATGGTACTGGGAAACTATGGGGGGGATGGGATTAACAGTAGCAAATATCTGTCGGGGGATGGGAAAACACTTCTTATCTACAGGGTGCCTGAATGAAACGTCATTGTACACCTAACCCTTAACTGTACCCCAGAAAACCATAATAAAAAATACTGATTAATGAAAAAAAAATATCAAAAGGGGTGATGGCAGGCTTGGTAAAGATCACCTCAGCGAGAGAGATACACAGAGAGTCCCAGTTAGATCCAGTGCAGAGTGCTGCTGCGACTGACTCTGAGACATCGGAAGTCACTTCTGGAGAGGTATGATCCTCATCAGGCTTTTCACTCTGTAGCAGGAAAGAATTCAAGGATGATGAGTCACAAAAAGCAAGGGAAGGAGATTTAACAGGAACTCAAAGAACACACTGGAGAGAGAGGAGAGGGCAGGCAATCTTCAAGAGGGCGATGCACTCCAGCATAGAGAAAGCTGAC
>NW_007124710.1:716-9800 GCF_000164805.1 Carlito syrichta
TAGCTTGACCCAGGAGCATATATAAATTATAAAGTGGAGAGACACAACATTTACAGATTTTTTTTTATTCTTAATGAACAAGTTGCATAGCATTTAATATAAGCTTAACATTTTGGTAATTTTAGGAGTCAGAGAATAGAGGAAACAAGAAAGGAAGTTTATATATATTTTGATCCAGAAAACAAACTTATTAAAATGTTAAAAAGAAACTTAAATGTGTTATGAACACTATATTCTTATAACCCCTTGGTGAAGATAAAACAAAATTCTATGGTTTCAGGCATGTATCTGTATCTATATTATTTATATCTTATATGTGTAACTCTGAAGAAAATATGCAGACCGGTTTTTCTTATTAGCATAGAGGTAAACATTTTGCAAATTTTAGCAAATTAATGCCAGCCATGTAATGTTAGTCATAACCCCAATGAAACAAAGATTGCAAATATGATACAACATTGGAAAAACCAACTGAACTAATGTATCCCATTAACAGATTAAAATAGAAAAGCATGACGTTTTCTCAAGAGATATAGAAAATTAGTTGATACATTGTGCCATCACATGATAAACTGAGCTTATAAAATCAGAAAGATTAAAGGAGTTTTTTCAATAAAAGGAAACAACACTATATACAGGAAACTTTTGCCTTAATGGTGAAATATTATAAACATTGTCTGCAAATCGATAACAATTATAAACATTGCCTGCAAAACATTATATTTCTATTTAACATTTAATTGAAAGTTCTATTTGTACACAAATTGAAAAGGAAGAGAAAAGAAGAGTTATTATTGGCAGATGATGCATATGATTTTTTGCATAGATATATTGATTTATAATGAAATGAGATAATTTTTTTTTTTTTTTTGAGTTGGAGTCTCACTCTGTCGCCCAGACTGGAATGCAGTGGCCGCTCCCGGCAACCGCAGCCTCGACCTGCTGGGCTCCGGCGATCCTTCTGCCTCAGCCTTCTGAGTAGCCAGAATTACAGGCATGCGCTACCACACCCGGCTGATTTCTTTTTGATTTATTGTAGAGATGAGGTTTCGCTGCCCAGGCGGGTCTCAAACCCACGGGCTCAGGCAATCCACTCACCTCAGCCTCCCAAAGGTGCAGGATTACAGGCTGAGCCACCGAGCCTGGCTGAAATGAGAGAATTTTAAAGTATGTTCAAATAACGGTGTACACATATTAGTAACATTAATTTACACCAGCAGCTATCAAATACCAAATGCCACTGTTATTTGTTCAGAAACCCCAACTGCAACTGCAATAGACTGTAAGTTCTTAGCAAAAAATACGATTTTAAAATAAGCAAGAACTTTGAGCACAAAAGAACACAAGTTTAAGAAGTGTCATAACAGAAAATATAAATAGATATATGTTAGTATATGATATAAGGTGGGCTTGAAAACATAAATATGTCCGTTCTCTTCCAGATCATTTAGAAGATGTCAGTTTTCCACCAAATTAATTGAAAAATTCTATCTAATTTGGGTTATATTTTTCTTGACTTATAGAACTGCACCCCAAAATGTTTATGGAAATGTGTGTGACCAAGAATGTCCAACAACATTTCGTAGTACAATGACGAGCAATTGCCGTGAATTCTCTCCCTGGATATCAAGACTCTCATAGTAATCACCGTGGAAGTTGGGCGGGGTAGATAAAACAAAACTCTGTAATGTTCCTGGCTTATATACAGATAGAAGGGACATGATATTTTCATATTAAATGTTTGCATTACAAGCAACTGTCAATAGCACATGCCACATACAAAATAAAGATAGAATAAATGTTTGTTGCAACGTTTGCTTTTGGTTACATTTGGCAGATACCAATATCAATGACTTAATCAAACAACGTTATTTTTCTCATGTAATATTAAGTTTAAAGGCATAAGGATGAAGTGTTCAACAAAATCATCCTGTACCCAAAATTTTGGAGTTTTTTTCATCATTCCGAGATCCAGGATTCCACGAATAAGGCTCCAAGAAACCTGCTTTGCATAAATAATGTTCTCACTACAGGCAGGAAAAAAGAGAGGGGCAACTCACATATTTACTCCTTCTTTTTTTTTTTTTTTTTGAGTTGGAGTTTCACTCAGTCGCCCAGACTGGAGTGCAGTGGCCGCTTCCGGCCACCGCAGCCTCGACCTGCTGGGCTCCGGCGATCCTTCCGCCTCAGCCTTCCGAGTAGCCGGAATTACAGGCGCGCGCTACCACGCCCAGCTGATTTTTTGATTTATTGTAGAGATGAGGTCTCGCTGCCCAGGCGGGTCTCGAACCCGCGGGCTCAGGCAATCCACTCACCTCAGCCTCCCAAAGGCGCGGGATTACAGGCTGAGCCACCGAGCCCGGCTTTACTCCTTCTTTAGGAGTGAAGTAGTTTTATTCCTGCTGGCTTAAACTCATATTGCATTTCCAGAAATGCATCCCATAGTTAGATCTAACTGTAAGAATTTTGAGAAGAGAATATATCAAGCTGTTAGCACTGATCATTGTGAACAAATCAAAGATCTACTGAGATGGAAGACAATTGTTATCATGATATCAAATAACACTGTTTCCACAGTTGTCAGTATGGTGGTGGACGAGAAGACAAATAGAAATCTCCATAATCCATAAATATATTAATTAATTCATATAAACTTAAAATCCCTATGTGAAAAGCAAATACTTCAAACTCTCATAAGAAAACATTGGAGAATATCTTTCTGATATAGATGTAGAATAGAATGTCTTAACCAAATACTAGAGAAATTTCTATGAAGGAATAGATGGCAAACATGTCTTCAAAAGAGACAAAGCACTGTGATTACTTGGAAAGACATGCAAATTCTGGCATTAGGCCATTTGACTTTTCCTGGCCTCTGGTTGTTGAGCATTTTAGAGAAATTTTCATTTATTCTAGTAAAACAATAGATAAATTCATAACATGAGTTATCATGAAATGTGCTTTGTGAAAACGGTCTCTAATGCATTAATTTACACATTTCCATATTTTGCCTTTGTGTAACTGTTTGAAAACCCATACCTGATTGAATTACATGTATTTGATTTATGTTTAAAAATCTTTCAAGTTGTGAATCATAACTGTAAAAATGTAGCCTATTGTGCTCAAATAAATCCGATTAGGGAGGCATAACATAATCTTTATTGAGAAATATTTTATTTTTTCCTTTTCAATGATTCTGCATAAATATCTCAGGTGAGAATCAATATTTATAATTTTCAGAGCATTGCCCAAAAAAGAGTGAAAAGCAATTGTAGATGTGATTGTATATTAGGTGGAAACATTTAGACCCATCCAAGTCTTAAAATTGAATACTTTGAAAAAGGGAAATAAAACACTTTAGAAAAAGATTGGCTTTGAACATAAATATGTCCATTTTGTAGAATTATGCATTTACAGTAACATCTACTCAAAGCATGGACAGAAGAATTCTTGATCATGCATTCACAAAATTTTTATGACTACTGCACTCAGATATTTACAGCAGAAAACAGACTTTTATCTCATTCACCTTTTCTCCCTCAACATGTTGCCATTCCAGGTAAATCACTGTTGAACTAATGTCATGCAAAATTATGTTATATACTGCTTTGGATTAGTGAATAGAATCTAATATTTATCTCAGGTTCTGAATTGGTCAAATATTCACCTATGAGATAGAGTTAAATATGTCCTGAGCTGGAATCATTTTGAAAACAGATAATCTATAGTAGACCAGTTTCTATTAAGTGATTAGTTTTTGAATGCCAAATTTATCATTATATAATCATTTTAACAGTGTAACGCTCAAGAAAGAAAAAAAAATCTTCATATGTAGTATTTTTACCTGCAAACATTTTTTCTCTAGTTTGTATTTATTACTGAAGCTTCAGCATTAGTATCAACCAAGCAAGATAGTGCTATTCAAATCGTAACATTTTTCAAGACGAATGATGAGATTTACTCAAGGTCAAGAGAATGGATAATAATTTAGGCTATTATGAGCCACAATAAGTTTAATATAAAAATCATAATTGTCATAACAACTATTGTAACAGCTATGAGTAATAATATATAAATACAACTTTAGTATACGTTTGTTACTGGTAGGGTAGAATACGCATTGTATATTGCATATTGAATAAGAATCTATGAAAAGAAAGGAGCAAATTAAAGAAGAAACAGCAAATCTTTTTGAGATAGTATTGGTTAGGGCAACTGAGGTTAAGAGAATGACAAATGCTCTCCAGAAATGTCCACCTTGTTGACCTGTTAATATTGTCTCATGAAAAAATGTTTTTCATGAGATCATTATTAAGCTTTAAGAAGACTTGTTGCAAACACTGGATAAAAGAACAGCAGAAATATAATCCATATAACAATAATTATTTGGGTCATTATAAATTATTTCTGAATAGGAGATACATTTGGTGCTTCAAAAATTGAAGTGATATCGAAAGGTTCTGGTGAACAATCTCCCATCTAATCTTGTATCCTATTCTCTGGACCCATGCCATGCTGCACTCTCTGCTAGTTCCTAAAGATAGGCTCTTCATCCTCTATCAGGAACCTGACTCTACACAACGTCAAAGAACTTCCCCATCTTATGTTGTCTCGTTAGGTTTGGCCAATGGATATGAGAGGGTTGGACAGAACATGCAATTGACTCATCTATTTCCAGCAGCTGTTATCTGAACTGCTATACAAAGCCACTATTTCTCTTTGCAGATTTTCTCAACAGTGACAGCAGGGAGACCTGGTAGCCAGATAGAACCAATGGTGGGAACAGTTATCAAATTCTGAACACACAGTATAGCTGTACACATTTTAAAAGCTGTTATCTATATATTAGTTCGCCATAGTCAGAAGTGTCTGGATACTGATGGTATCCACTTTGAGCACCTCTTATAACTGCAGGACTCAAACGTGACTTGTAGTCATCTTTTGTTATCTGTATATGTTGAGTATTACAATTTTAACATTTTTTTCCTCTCTTAAAATATGTGTGCATTTTTTAGCACCTTCTGCATTTGGATATTTATTTCTGTTTTAATGCATTCTTCCTCTACTTTGATTTCAGTATGCTTGTTTTGTAGTTTAGGTCCTGAGAACGCTCATGGGCCCAGGTAGCCTTTTGACAGTGGTTAATGGAAAAACAGTTTTTGATTCTGATCACCAAACCACAGTAGAAGTTGATGACAAAAGACGATATGGTTTGGGTCAACTGTGTGAGCTGGTGTCAGTAAAGATTTTAGGTTTATCATCTCTTATTATCTTTTAGAAGTACTTGTTTACTAAAAGCTTCATGTCTATATTTTGATGCCCCAATAAAACATCTGGTAAACTATTGATGAAAAACCATAAACATTGTTTTAAAACCAAATTGAAGTGCATGCATAATGCAGCTTTTTATAGAGAAACTTCTGAAAAGGTGTAAAGTTTCCCCCTAGATTACCGCATATTATTGATCTAGCAGGACGTTATGAACCAAGGTTCTGAATACCACAGCACACAGAAACATATGCAAAATGTTTGTAATGGATATGCACTCAGCTGCTTTCTGCATTAAACTAACAATAAATCTATTGATTAAAAATAAGCTCACGGAATTAGGTACTTTGGCAATACATTTCACAATTTGGGGGGTGTGGCATTATTCATTAGTTTTGTTAGCCAGGAAAAGAAAAGCAAAACTAACAAGCTATAAATTGGCCCGGTTGTCTCACCATGCAAGTTTTGCAAGATATTTTAAATAAGTGCTCCATTCTATAAGAATTTCAGCCACTTAGAGAGTTGCACTCCTCCACACCACCCCAAATGCTGCCATTTATGAAATATCTCAAAGGTGTTTGTCTTTTTTACATTTGCTGATATATAAACAGAAGTTATGATTCCAGACAGGAAATAAAGAGAAAGCAGTAAATAACAGAACTCACATGTACAAGAGGAAGTGTGTCAAATCAGAAACACAGAGCAGCCATTTTTGGAGCTAGATGTCTGCAGCAGAGTTTCTTAACCTGTTATAATTTCACCACATGAATCCCTAAACACACTACAGACCTAATGGATTGAAATGCCTGGTGTGATACTTGGAAAACTGATCTTTAAAAACCTCTACCATATGCCTGAAACTCATCAGACAATGTAAACTGGTGCATTACATATTCAGTTACAATTTATAAAAGTGTGAATGCACTAAATTAACTTAATATCTATAAAGGCTGAAAACACTGGATAACACGCAGATCTTTCTGAAAATGTGCATGCAGATCTAACTTTAGCCTAACAATTTAGAAATAAAAAGATACAATTCGTTCAACTTATAACACAATGTATCTTAATTTTCTCCGTTTGTTTTCTGTTTGTGGTCTCTTTGTGCATAATTTTCTTGGGGAAAAACTTGTCTAATTTCAAGGACTCTCTGGCATCAAATCTATTCTGAACTACAGCTTAAAAAAACTTTTCTGTAACTTCATTTTAAAGAAAAGGCAAATGTGTTTATCTGTTCCATGAGGAGACTGAGATGTATATAGCAGAATTAAAACTCTAAAGACATGAAATAATGCTTAAAATGTTTAAAAGTATCCAGTGTCTAATAGCTTTAGAATCGATGTCATTCAAAATAATAAGAATGAAATTACAGTATATGTATCCCTATCATATATTGTCTTCATATGGCTATCATAAATATTTCATATTTCATCTATATTGAATTTACAGAAGCAAATATTATGTTTGTATTAAATTTTATTTTGACGACAGTAATTACTGCAAGACATTTTATTTTGTTCAGACATTAAAGTTACTCTCCCAAAAAGTCTAATGATAAGAGAAATATTCTAAGCCAAGAATTTGCAAACAACAACCCTTGGGCCAAGTATGTCCTGTCACCTGTTATGGCAAACAAAATATTATGAAAACACAGCCACGGTCAGTCATGTACTTATCTATCTCTTGTGCAGTACAAGAGCAGAGTTAAATACTGCAGTTTCAAGAGAGATCATATATTCCACAAATCCAAAAAAGTTTTGCTATGAGGCCCTCTACAGGGAAAAAAGAATGGACTGACTCTTTACTGTAAAGAGTGAAAATTAAAGATATCTAGAAACATTATTTTCTAATGTGTAGCATGATATCACACAAAGCATGCTGGATTTCTTAATAATATACATATTCTAATTAACTTGAATTTGAAAAAGTATATACTTAATTTAGCAAGTTATACTTTCTAGTAGTGCATTTCTATGTGTTCATGAACAATTTTTTTCTTTTAATAAAAATGTCTTAAAACTCAAATTAGATGCATCCTTTATAAAAATGTATATTGGTCAATTACTGGTTGTATTTCTTTTAAAGTAATGCTATTTTATTATAAAAAAATAACCACTTTTGGAAAACCCCCTCGGGTCCCCTCCCACTGTGGGAGCTTTTCTGAACTCTCAATAAATCCTGCTTTAAAAAAAAATAGCCACTTTAATCATTAATTCATTCCTGTGTTTAATATTTGTTAGGGGCATACTATGGTGACATGCAAGGAACTAAGATAGAAGCATTTGTCAGGTGAAGTCTTGATCTTATATTCGTCTATACTAGTAGAGGGTGTATATACAGAACAACTAAGTAGTAGAATAAATTAGTTGTGAAACTTTAGATAGTGATGAACATCACAGAGAAATCAAAGTAGAGTCAGCAGAGGGAGGAGTGGCAGGGGAAGTATTGTTATGGGTGGTGAAATCAGATAAGTGAGCTATAATTCAATACATGAAGGTTGAGAAGGTCCCTCCATGTGAATTTTTAAGGGTAAAGAGTCGGGCTTCTATGAGAAGGAAGAGCAAGTGTTAAGACCCCTAGGATGCAATGAGCTTTTTGCGTTCCAGGAAGAATTAAGAGCCCTCCTATCATGTTGGTAAACAAAGAGCTTGGGAGTCAGAGCAAAATCAGAGAGCCGGGCAGAGAGCTTGGTATGGACACCTTCCTACCCCAGAGTCAAAAGTCTGGGCTCCATTCTCAGTGCAATGAAGTCTTGTTGAGTTACAACTACGCAATGGTCTGATTGGATTTACGGGTTCAAAGATCCTTCTGTGTGTTCTTTGGAGAACAAACTGTAAGGGTCAAAAACAGTAATGGAGATACCTGCAAAAAGAACACAGACACAGACACAGACACAAGTCGGTGGAACAGGAACTTAAAGCAGTGAATTTGAGAAACATTTAAGAAGTACCCCTACTGGCATCATTCAAAAAACTTTGTTACTAACATATTTTTGAATTTCGCCCAGTATTGTATTTTACCTAGTTATATAGATGTGTGTATACATATGTATATATGTATTTAGATAGGTATGTGTGTACTTATATGTGCTTATGTGTATACACATAATATATATGTGTGTACATGCACACACATATGTTTCTTTTATTCATATACGTGCATATCCTAATTTTAGCCATTTAAAAATATTTATGTTATTATGCATCAGTTTACTTGTTAAATATCTTTCACTAGGGTATGAGTCAACATACACATTTTTACTTTTTTCCTATCACTTACACCTTACTTCACCCATAAATAGCACTGTGAATAAATACAGGAATTCATATGGAAACATAAATGACCAAGAATAGCCAAAACAATCCTCAGCAAACAAAAAACAAAAACAAAATAAACAAACAACAAAAAAAAAGCAGGAGAAATGTCTCATGGACACACTAGTAAGAACCCTAAGCCAAACACAAAATAAGATATCCTCCAGGTCTATCTTTACAAATACGAAATACAGCAAAACAGATGTACAATGGTGGAATGTAGACATTCTACAGAGAAAGGGACAGAAACTGTAAAAGATGACACAAAATGCTTAAAGTATTCTATCTCTTAATTTGATTGTTGGGATGAGGTGTATTCACTTTGCAATAATTCCTTAAGCCACACAATTTTTACTGCATAAATTTTACTTGTGGCTGCATAGGTTTTACTTCAATCAAAAAAAGTGTCAAGAAGTAGTATAGATAATGTTGTCCAACATTTAATCCAGTATCACACACATATGTGAACATCCACGTATTTGTGTGTGTATATATATATATA
>NW_007124711.1:0-800 GCF_000164805.1 Carlito syrichta
CATGTAACAGTGCAAGGTGACACAGCGAGTGCTGATGGAGAAGCTGCAGCAATTCTCCAGAAGATCTAGCTAAGATAGTGCCCCTGTGACTTTCTGGATAACACTCCTTAGAGCTAATGGAGGATGCATTCTTCACTTTATCTCCTATGCATTTCCAGCAGGCAGCTTTGGGAGATTCTTGATATTCCTGCAGAAGGCGCCTAATCTATAGGACAATAGATACACATTAGCTTCCCCTTCTGAGTTGTCACAAGTTCTGAGATTTGCATAACTTTTGTAATGTGTGAAGTCTTAGGCCTTGTAAATTTGCTTTACTCTAGGCAAGTGTGATTGCCAATCTGCTAGGCCTTAGGGCATCAGGAAGTCTGGGCAGAAAACTCTGAGGAAGGGGGGTGGGGGAGACATTGTCCTGAGTATATAATGGTTAATGCAGGTTGTGCTTTGGAAGTCTGTGTTTTTTAAAAGACAAAGTTGGTAAAGTTAGTCTTTACATAAATTATGTATTTTTCCAGAATATAGCTTTTATTTTCTCATCATTGTATCAAGGTCTAGGAGCAAGATAAAAATGCATTTCTTGTTCTCAGTGTGTCCTTTCAAACGTTATTATGAGAGTGTTTTGAATTACTCAAAGCTTTAGCAGGAAAACCACCCAGAAAAGATTCACCCTAGTGTCCTTTCCCACTACGATAAGGCTCTTGCTCATTATTTTCATCAAAGAACGCAATTTTGGGAGTGTTTTGATGAAAAATCATTAGACATCCACCCAGAAATTATCCACCTAATTAGACACCCACCTAATT
>NW_007124712.1:0-699 GCF_000164805.1 Carlito syrichta
CACCAGCAGCCATTGCCTTGCTAGACTCTGGGGTAGCCATGTGCTCTTTGAGCTATGACTGTTGCCATGTTTCCAGGCTTTGGTCTCCTCCCCCACCTTGGGGAGGTAAATCTTGTTTACTTACTTTTAAATAAACTTTTCTTTCTTAACCATTTTGTGTGTCACAATTCTTTGCAACTACTCGGATCTCTGGGATCCCAGTGAGTGCACTGCTGGCTTGCTGGCTCTGGAGGTGCTGCAGCCCTGTCTCCTGTGCCTCTCACCTCTCCATGCACCCTCACCCTATCCGTACCCTAACAGTTTGGATTGAAGATAAATTATTTTTTCTAGCAGACTTCCCTGAAGTGAGCACAGGCATATGTCACTGCTCTAGGCATTTCAGGCTTGATTTCAAAATTAGAGTGATTTGTTTCAAAATATTTTACTCTAATTCAATGTAAATGAATAGAAAATCAGCATAATAAGAGCTGAGAGAAACAGTTTCCACAGTGTCACCTTTTTCAATAATCTCTTGCTTTTCAATTTTAATAGGTTCTTTGACAATGACCTCTACCTGATTTTCCCAATATTGCTAATTATTACAGTCATTACCAACTACCCTCGTGGTTTTGGTATTTTGGGTTCTGATATGTGCTACTAAACAGTCAGGTATTTTTATTGATGTGACACCATTATTTTAGATTCCAAATAAATCTGAAA
>NW_007124713.1:0-685 GCF_000164805.1 Carlito syrichta
TTTTGTTCTTTCATCCTTCTGGGTCTTTTTTATATTCATTTTTTATAGTTTAAGGGATATGTCAATAAACGTGTGAAGGTTCGACCTTAACCCTCTTCCTTTTTTTCCCTTCGGTCTTTCTGTTCTTTGTCCCTATTCACATTGTGCTATGCATGTATGTGTGTGTTTAGTTTTCTTGGGGGTTGTTTTACTGCTGATAGGTTTGTTTAGCTTCGTTGTTATTCCAGTTTCTTTTGGAGTGTGTGCGTATGTTTATTGATTCCATTCATTTCCCCTTTGCATCATCCTATAGAGTGATAGTCGGGAGTGGGTCTCAGGGAAGAGGAGAAGCTATTCAGTAAATAATGCTGGGAAAACTGACTGATGACATGCACAAGATTGAAACAGGACCCCTACATATCCCCATACACAAAAATTAACTCTAAACGGATCAAAGACATAAACGTAAAACCTCAGAATCTAAGAATCTTAGAACATGCAGGAGACACCCTTATGGAAATTGGAATTGGGAACCAATTCCTATTCAGAACCCTAAACGCCAATACCTTAAGAAGTAAGATAGACAAGTGGGACCTCATCACACTAATGATCTTCTGCAAAGCAGAAGAACCCATCAAGACAGCAGGGAGAGAGCCCACCGAATGGGAAATGTTGTCATCTGATACTTGACAAAGGCCTAACATCT
>NW_007124714.1:0-761 GCF_000164805.1 Carlito syrichta
CCACTCTGTATTTTCTGCTAGTTAATTTTGATTAAATGATAAAGAAATGCAATTCTTAGAGAAAAGATTCCCCTACATATTTGAAGGAATTATAAAATCTCATTCCACTTATGTTTCAAACCAATTTATATTTTTTCAAAGTGAATTTCCATTGAATCACCTAGTATTTTCTCTACCTAATACATATTGCTATACTATGCAACAAAGTCTCAGATTAATGTCATACTTTTAATCAAAAGGCATTTAAAATCAGGCACACCGAAAAAAGACAGTCTGGGGCCCAATATTTATAAACCAAAATAACATGGAGATTTACAAAGAAGCAAGTATTTGGGCTCTTCAGTAGTATAAAAATTTAGATATTGAAAATTCTGAAATATTATCATTGATCTTAGCTAAAGCAGTGTTCAAATCCTAAGAGAAAACTGCTCAAAGGCTGTTCAATAATACTAAAAACAACCAAAAGTTTCTAATCTAAAGAAAGTGCTAAAATATTATTGGTTGTGCTATAACCAAGCTACAACAGAACACTGTGACCATAATAATAACAGACTACCTCGTGGGCAACCCCAACAGTTCCCCTACTACTGTGGGAGGTTTTCTGCCTTCTCAATCAATCCTGCTTCAAAAAAAAACCAAAACCTTGTTCAGGAAATTCGTGAATGGCCACTTAACCCTGGAGAAGTTTTTGTATAGGTGTGAACACCACATTTCCTTCAATTATTGGGAATGAAACCACCATGTTTTTCTGCATTTTCAGA
>NW_007124715.1:0-379 GCF_000164805.1 Carlito syrichta
CCTCAGCCTCCCAAAGCACTGGGATTACAGACTGAGCGACCGAGCCTGGCTGACTTTTTGCACTGTCTTAAAGATCGATATTGCTAAGAAAGCAACAGCATAAACAAATCAGAAGGGGACATGCATGATATAGTTAAACAATTTATTTATTATTATTATTATATTTTTTAGTTGGAATCTCACTCTGTCACCCAGACTGGAGTGCAGTGGCCACTCCTGTTCACTGCAGCCTCGACCTGCTACAGCTCCGGTGATCCTTCCGCCTCAGCCTTCCAAGTAGCTGGAATTACAGACGCTCGCTACCACACCCGGCTAATTATTTGATTTATTGTAGAGATGAGGTCTCACCAAGTTGCCCAGGTGGGGCTTGAACCTGCGG
>NW_007124716.1:0-552 GCF_000164805.1 Carlito syrichta
CCCCCCCCCATAGTTTCCCAGTACTGTCAGTCATTTTCGTATAGTATTGCATTGGATGTTTAAGGTTCATTATATGAGTGAGAATATGTGATACTCGGGTCTTTGTTTCTGTGAGAGGTCACTCAGTATTACAGACTCTAGTTCCATCCAGGTTGCTGCAAAATTCATGATTTTGTTCTTTTTTATGGCTACATAGTATTCCATCGTGTATATGTACCACATTTTAAAAATCCAGTCCTCTTTTGATGGGCAGCATGGTTGTTTCCAGGTTGTTGCTATTGTGAACAACGCTGTGATAAACATGTGTGTGCAGGTATCTTTTTTATAGAGTGATTTGAGTTCTTCAGGGTATATTCCCAGTAGGGGGATTGCGGGGTCATATGGAAGGTCAATTTTTAGAGCTTTTAGGAATCGCCACACTGCTTTCCACAGAGGTTGCACTAGTTTACACTCCCACCAACAGTGTAGAAGTGTTCCCTTTTTGCCACACCCTCTCCAGCAGCTGTTATTTTTTGACTTGTAGATGGATGCCATTCTGACTGGGGTTGAATG
>NW_007124717.1:0-746 GCF_000164805.1 Carlito syrichta
CAATTTTAGGTTAAGGATAAGTTCATAGGTAATTAATATACAATCATAGGGCAGTATAGAAATGTAGTAGGTTATAAGAATTATAAAAATAAATAGTATAAAATTAAGGTAATAAAATTAAGTCATTTAAGTAAACTTATAGATTATAGTATAGTGTTAAGTTGATAATATTAATCGTCAAAAATATTAAAAGTTAGTAAAATTGGATTGAACTTAGAGTTAACTTGGAAAGTTTTTTAATCAGAGTTTAGAACATAGAGTATAATATGAATGATTTATTGAACATTGTGGAAAACATTTTGAACAATCTGTATTGAAATTGTGCACCTATGATTCATACATCATGGAATTGTAATTGTTCACTGGGAACTTGAAAGTCTTGTGATGGTACATGATTTGTAAAGCGTGTTACACATCAATGAACTTGTACGCCCCCAGCAAGTAATTGTCACACTGCTGGAGATTATAGAAAATGGTATATAAGTTGGAAAAAGTTTGAATAAAATTGGCTTCAGTCTTGGCCAGACTGTTCCCAGAAGAGCTGCCTCCGTGTGGTTTCTTCTCTCCGTTCTGATTCACCGGTGCGGTCCTAACCCCCCCTTGGTCAGTGCAGGTCACCGACAATATATGTTTAACTGTTGTTTTGGGGATCAAGTGAGATAATGTATTTGAAAAAACACATACAATTGTTATATTCAGGAAGTAACTTAGATAAATAATCCAGCATGAGTGACCATTTTGTTTTC
>NW_007124718.1:0-759 GCF_000164805.1 Carlito syrichta
CCACTGCAGCATCGACCTACTGGGCTCAGACAATTCTTCTGCCTCAGCCTCCCAAGTAGCTTGAATTACAAGTGTGTGCCACCGTGCCTGGCTAATTTTTTGATATACTGTAGAAATGAGGTCTCACCAAGTTGCACGGTCTGGTCTCAAACACTTGGGCTCAGGCAATCCTCTTGTCTCTACCTCTCTTTTTTTTTCTTTTTTTTGAGTTGGAGTCTCACTGTGCTGCCCAGACTGGAGTGCGGTCGCCGCTCCAGGCCACCTCAGTCTCGCCTGCTGGGTGCCAGCAATCCTTCCGCCTCAGCCTTCCAAGTAGCTGGAACTATAGGCATGTGCTACCATGTCCGGTTAATTTTTGATTTATTGTAAAGATGAGGTCTCGTCAAGTTGCCCAGGCGGATCTCTAACCTGCAGGTTCAGGCAATCCACTCATCTCAGTCTCCCAAAGGTGAGGGATTGCAAGCTGAGCTATGGAGCCTGGTGTCTCCACCTCTCAAAGTGCTGGGATGACAGGTGTGAACCACTGCACCAGCCTCACCTTCTTTTTTAACCTTGCCAAATTCCTAACTTTTTAATATGATTTGCTTTCCAACGTGGCTCTGTTATGACATCACATAACAGATAAAGAAGGAAAATCAAAGCAGAGTTCTCCTGACTCTGGAGAACTGTCTTTTGGGGACTCCAGCAACTGTGAAGACACTTACCTGCCCCTCTGCCATCCTGCATGGTGCTTCATTTACATATCAAGAAACTCAACTC
>NW_007124719.1:0-763 GCF_000164805.1 Carlito syrichta
CCCTAAATTTGTAGATACAATTACCAAATAGATCACGGTCATTCATTTATCTATTTTAATATTTATTTGTAGAGATAGGTTCTGGCTATGTTGCCTGGGCTGATCTCAAACTCCTGGCTCAATTGATCTTCCTGTCTTGGCTTCCAAAACTGCCGGGATTACAGTCATCGTGTCCTATTTGTGAATTTAATCAACCAATCATTTTCTCAACATAGATGGGACACTTTCTCTGACTTCCTGAGTTAAAAATCCCTTCCCCATGTTCCCAAGTACCCAGACCCTGGATGCTAACTTTATCATAAAAGCATTAAACTGCTTGTCTTGTTCCTTCTCTCCCACTGAGCAGTAGCAAATTCATTGTGTTGTTCATCTTTGTATCCCTACCAACTAGGGCTAGTGCCTGCAGTAGCAGACCTATTCAAATAAAGCAAATCCAAACAAACATGAAACCCCCACTTAACTGAAGGAAGGCTGCTGGTTCCTGGACATAGAAGTAATTTGTTCAGATAGTCGCTGTGCTATAGGAGTTTACAGGTCAGCGCTGGACCCAGTCTGTCCACTGCAGTTAGTGAGCTGCCAGAATCGAGTCCTGTGGTTGGACCCAGGGACGACAGAGCAACACTGCCATGGGAGGTGAAAAGGGCCAAGGAAAAGGATTCATTCATCTACTCCACAAATATTTGTATCAATCATCGTAGCCTACACAGCACATGGAAAACGCTCAATATCCATGAAACACCAGGTGACGGGATACAACAGCAAA
>NW_007124720.1:0-718 GCF_000164805.1 Carlito syrichta
CTAGATGTATGGTAAGTGCTAGGGTCGTGTCTTTCCAAAAATGGTTCAACATCGCCAATCCCATATACTTATCTAGAACCTGAAATCACCCATCATGAGAGACAGCCTAACTCCCCTGCCTTTAAATCTGGGCAGGTTAGCTAGTGACCCACTTAGAGGTAAGAAAATGCAGCAGAAATGACATTGAGTGACTTCCAAGGCTGAGTCCTGCAGGCTTCTGCCTTGTTTTCTGGAATTCTCACTATTGAAGTCTGCAGCTGCCACATAAGCAAACAGACTGCCCTGTGGATGCCATGCTATGAGAAAACCCAAACTAGCTTATGCAGAGAAACCACATGGAAAGGCTCTGAGACCACATTAAAAGAGAGAGATGCTTGGCAGCTAACAGATGCTCCATACTCCCTCCTTTGCAGTTCCAGCTTCAGCCACCATTTAACTACAACCCATGAAGACAACAAGCTCGCTGCCCAGTTGGGGCCTTCCTGACTTTCTCAACTACAGAAGTCACAAGATTCAAGAAGGACTAAGTTTTGTGGCAATTTACTATGCACCAAAGGTAACTGAAATGAAGTCCCTGTAGGGAGAACTCCATTTGCTTTGTCCGCCAGTCATTATGAGCTCTGGTCTATAGTATGTATTTCACAAATATCTATCAAATTGGTTGAATAGAGGTAAGAGGTAGGTACATTGGTAGCATAAAGGAATTCTGAGATCAAGG
>NW_007124721.1:0-510 GCF_000164805.1 Carlito syrichta
CACAAGGTGACAGGTGTCTACTGTAGCTTTACCAAAACATTCCTCAATTAAGCCTGAGGTAAGTTCCTGTTCAGGTCCTGTCACTGAGATTCTCACCCTGCCCAGCTGTCCTCACCAACCTGCAGTCCAGTGTTGACTCCAGTGGCCATGGCCCAGTCTTCCATCAAAGGGATTGGCCTCATGGGGCCTCCATGGCTTCTCAAATTTGCAATGTGGCAGGGTGTGTTCTGTGCCACTGAAAAGTGAAATCAGGTCATAAGGTGGCAGGCCCTGCCCCTGGTTAAATGGTCCTCCTGTGCAAAGGCTCCACAGAGGTCCTGTTGTGGTGTAGCAGCCACTCCCCAATCATACCTGGCAGCTGTCCCAGCAGTGTGGCTGCTCAGATGTGTGCTGGGAGCTTTCCCAAGCCTGGCTTGCATTTCACCTTTTTCTATTTTGTTGAGGTGTGACTGTTTTGGTTTGAGTCATTCTTGCCTTCTGGGGAGATACAGGAGGATTGTCAGGTGGGAA
>NW_007124722.1:0-588 GCF_000164805.1 Carlito syrichta
GTTAGACAGGGCTGAACTGACCATCAATTGTCAATATAAAAATGAGTATTCCCTTAGGTCATGTTTTTGTTAGGGTTAATGTCACCCTATGAAACTAAATAATTTATCAATATCTATACAATTTCAGTATTAATCATAAAGAAGTAGTTATTTCAGGTTAATAACGAAGTAATCATTTCAGCTGAAAATCACAAATTCAACCAATATTTTTCCTAGAAATAATTTTGAACCTCAGAGTAAATATTGAGAACCTTGATTAAAATAATCAATATATCATTTAAAAATATTATATTTTTAATAATGTGAATTAATGAGAAACAAGTTGGGAAACAGAATGGATTTCAAAGGTTTAAACATCCAAACACAGTATTTTCATTCACTGTTTTTAAAACTGAAAAATGTTCCGAACTCTTTTCTGAAGAAAAAAATAATTCTCATTTGGTACAAATGTTAAATTTGATAGATAATTGCGCTTAAATATATTCATGTAGGTGAACTACTTAGGTTTATAGTTCTTACAAAAAAAACTATGGAAACGAGAGAAAATGATAAAACTGCCAAACTAGTAATACACTTAAAACACTAATC
>NW_007124723.1:0-799 GCF_000164805.1 Carlito syrichta
CCAGTCATTAAAAGAACCTTGGAAAATGAATGACATACCCTCATGGAAATTGGAACTGGCATCCAATTCTTGAGCAAAATCCAAAACCCACGGGCCATAAGAGATAAGATAGACAAGTGGGACCTCATTAAACTGACAAGCTTCTGCAAAGCCGAAGAAAACATCAAGAGAGCAGGGAAACAGCCTACAGACTGGGAAAATGTATTTGCCAACTCCAGGCCTGACAAAGACTTAACATCTTGGATCTACAAGGAACTCAAACGTACTGAAAAGAAAAAAACAAACAACCCCATTATAAAATGGGTAAAACATATGAACAGACACTTCTCAAAGGAAGACATATGAGCAGCCAACACACACATGAAGAAATGTTCAAGTTCACTAATCATCAGGGAGATGCAAATCAAAACCACACTGAGATATTACCTAACTCCAGTCAGAATGGCAATTATCAATAACAAAAAATAACAGTTGCTGGAGAGGGTGTGGTGAAAAGGGAACACTTCTACACTGTTGGTAGGAGTGTAAACTAGTGCAACTTCTGTGGAAAGCAGTGTGGTGATTCCTAAAATCTCTAAATATCAACCTCCCATATGACCCCACAATCCCCCTACTGGGAATATACCCTGAAGAACTCAAATCACTCTATCAAAAAGATACCTGCACACAAATGTTTATCGCAGCATTATTCACAATAGCAAGAACCTGCAACCAACCATGCTGTCCATCAAAAGAGGACTGAATCTAAAAAAATGTGGTACATATACACTATGGAATACTATGCAGCCATAAAATAAAA
>NW_007124724.1:0-557 GCF_000164805.1 Carlito syrichta
CCTGATGTTTTCAACCAATTCATGTATTTCAAAGTGTGTTTCTATTGAATCATCTAGTATTTTCTCTACCTAAGCCATAAGATAGACAAGTGAAACCTCATCAAATTAACAAGCTTCTGTAAAACAAAAGAAACCATCAAAAGAGCCGGGAGACAGCCTACAGAATGGCAAAAAAATATTCTCCACCTATTCATATGACAGAGGCCTAACATCTAGGATCTACAAGGTACTCAAACACTCCAAAAGGAAACAAGCAACTACTTTAAAAAGTGGGCAAAATACATGAATAGACACTTCTGAAAAGAAGATATATGCACAGCCAGCAGACACATGAAAATGTGCTCAGCCTCACTTATCATCAGAGAAATGCAAATAAAAACCACATAGTAATACTACCTAGCCCCTTCAAGATAGGCTATCATTAATGAAACAAACAACAACAAATGCTGGCGAGGTTGTGGAGAAAAAGACATGCTTCTACACTGCAGGTGGACTACGCACTACTGCAACCTCTTTGGAAGACAGTGTGGCAGTTTCTAAAGGACTAAAAATTGACC
>NW_007124725.1:0-709 GCF_000164805.1 Carlito syrichta
TATCTTAAAAGCAACATTCCCTGTAGAACAAAGTAATGAAACTATCTAAACACCCTTCTAGAAGTAACATTTGGATATGTCAAAAAAGAACCTAGAATAAATATATAAATAACAGTATGTTCTGTGCTAAGCCTGTAACAAAGAGGTTCCTTAGTGCCATAACACAAAGTACTGTCAGATCTCCATTTTTTACAAAGAAGCATGATGGTCTTTCACAATGGTTCAAACTGTATTTATAGTAACAGTGTAAAGACTTGAGATGAAAGACTTTAACAGTCAAAGCTACAGCTTGACATGAGTTACGGTTTTGATTTTGATTCTATTTGTGGTCTACAGATATAAGACAGAAGATACTTCCATGAGATTATGGAATCCTCTGAGACTCTACAACCTTAGAGAAGCGATAAAACTGATGAAAATGCATCTGGTTTGGGAGAAGACTCCATATTACATGGTAATGCTCCAAGTTTAACAACTACGACTGCAGAAGACTATGGGGAAGGGGAGGAGGCAAAAGGCTGAAATTTCAGCAAGTGACTGGGCAGAAAGAAAAAAAGCAAGGGGAAAAAAGATGCGCTAATACTGTTTGAAAATGGCAGCCTATTAATAATCACTGCATTCCTGAAAACATAGGCAATCATACCAGCATTCCTTCCTACTTACGTTAAGCAAGCCCAACAAGCACAAGAGTTACATTGCTCTTTGAGGA
>NW_007124726.1:0-684 GCF_000164805.1 Carlito syrichta
CTTGCTACATACCTAGACAGCTGGATAGCCAGCTGACTTAATTAGTTGACTTAACCAGCTAGCTGCCTGGCTAGCCAGCTGACTCAACTAGTTGACTTAACTAGCTCTCTACCTAGCTAGCTAACTGGCTAGCAAGCTGACTTAACGAGCTGACTCAGTTAGCTAACAGGCTGGCTAGCCAAATGACTTAACTGGTCTGCTGCCTAGCTAGCCAGCTGGCTACTCAGCTGACTTACCTAGCTGACTTAAGCTAGCATGCTGGCTAGCCAGCTGACTTAACTAGGGGAATTGAACAGTTAGCCTGCTGGCTAGTAAGCTGACTTATCTAGCTAGTTACCTACCTACCCAGCTGGTTAGACAGATGACTAAAATAGATGATTTCACCAGCTAACCAGTTGGCTATCCAGCTGATTTAACTCGCTGACATCACTAGCTAGGAAGGTAGCTATCTAGCTGACTTAACTAGCTAGCTACCTACCTTGCCTGTTAGCTACCCAGCTCTCTTAACTAGCTGAAATAACCAGCTAGCCAGCTGCCTAGCCAACTGATTTTACTAGCTCACTACCTAGCTAGCCAGCTTGGCTAACCAGCTGACTTTAATTAGCTGACTTAACTAGCTAGCTACCTAACTAGCCAGCTGATTTAATAGTTAACTAACTAACTAACTACTAGCTAGCCAGCTGA
>NW_007124727.1:0-546 GCF_000164805.1 Carlito syrichta
CAATTGCCATTCTGACTGGAGTTAGGTGGTATCTCAGTGTGGTTTTGATTTGCATCTCCCTGATGATTAGTGAGGTTGAACATTTTTTCATGTGTCTGTTGGCTACTCAGATGTCTTCCTTTGAGAAGTGTCTGTTGATATCTTTTGCCCATTTTATCATGGGGTTGTTTGTGTTTTTCTTTTCAATATATTTGAGTTCCTTGTAGATCCAAGATGTTAAGCCTTAGTCAGACCTGGAGTTGGCAAATACTTTTTCCCAGTCCGTAGGCTGTTTCCCTCCTCTCTCTTGATGGTTTCTTTGGCTTTGCAGAAGCTTGTCAGTTTAATGAGGTCCCACTTGTCTATCTTATCTCTTATGGCCTGTGGGTTTCAGGTTTTTTTCAGGAATTGGATGCCAGTTCCGATTTCCATGAGGGTTTGTCCTTCATTTTCTAAGGTTCTTAAGGTTTGAGGTTTTACATTTAGGTCTCTGATCCATTTAGAGTTAATTTTTTGTGTATGGGGATAGATAGGGGTCCTGTGTCAATCTTCTGCATGTGATCTACC
>NW_007124728.1:0-469 GCF_000164805.1 Carlito syrichta
AGAGGTTGCATTAGTTTACACTCCCACCAACAGGGTAGAAGTATTCCCTTTTCACCACACACTCTCCAGCAGCCATTATTTTTTGAGTTGTTGATAATTGCCATTCTGACTGGAGTTAGGTGGTATCTCAGTGTGGTTTTGATTTGCATCTCCCTGATGATTAGTGAGGTTGAGCATTTCTTCATGTGTTTGTTGGCTGCTCGAATGTCTTCTTTGTGAAGTGTCTTTTCATATCTTTTGCCCATTTTATAATGGGGTTGTTTGTTTTCTTCTTTTCAGTACGTTTCAGTTCCTTGTAGATTCAGGATGTTAAGCCTTTGTCAGACCTAGAGTTGGCAAATACTTTTTCCCAGTCTGTAGGCTGTCTCCCTGCTCTCTTGATGGTTTCTTTGGCCTTGCAGAAGCTTATCAGTTTAATAAGGTCCCATTTGTCTATCTTCTCTCTTAGTTCTGTGGGTTTCGGGTTTTG
>NW_007124729.1:0-694 GCF_000164805.1 Carlito syrichta
CGCCTACAGTATAGAAACTGCAATCTTAGGAATACATTTGAGAGAAATCATCCCCTATGTAAAGAAAAGAGATGGACTATAATAGTTATGACATCATAGTTTCAGAGCTACGTTCTCAAAACCGTACAAATGTTCATCCACGAGTTTCAAAAACATATTTGAGAGTCATCAGAAAATGACGAAATATGAATAACGTACATTCACATGGCTGCATGTAGGAAACCAAATTTTTCTCAAAACCAAATTCATGCTTACCTGATATGACCTCCTATACTGCGATAAAAGAAGTAAAACAAGCCACTTTTTTGGAAATACAGGCAAATAGGCTAAAATGAGGTTAAAATACTATACCTTGATAATTAAGTTAA
The DNA here is from genome assembly GCF_000164805.1 of Carlito syrichta. NCBI lineage: Eukaryota > Metazoa > Chordata > Mammalia > Primates > Tarsiidae > Carlito > Carlito syrichta. Next base: position 369 of record NW_007124729.1, read on the forward strand.
TATTTACCTTCAGCTAAATGCCAGAAATTTCGTATCTTTAGTCAGATAGTAAGCACAAAAAGAACAATTTTATTATGATTTTGGTATGCTTCCTCCATTAAAAACTTAAGGTTATATGATTGCAAACTTAGAGAATATCATGAAGAAACTTATACCCCTTTACTAATGAATATAGAAAAGGCCAAAATCACCTCAATTGCTATTTCTAACAATAGGCACAAAAGCAGTGTTCTGTTTAACTTGGTTTTCGCTAAGACTTTGTCATGCCTGTGTACATCAGTGATATGGGTCTGTGGTATTCTTTGTTTTTACTTTGCGTGTGTCTG
>NW_007124730.1:0-724 GCF_000164805.1 Carlito syrichta
CTCACATCCCACACACAATTTCCTTTGAGGGATTTAGCAGTAAATCATCTTTGGGTTTGTGCAGATCTGAGAACCATATCATCACTCCTAAGCCAGTATCTCACATCCTCTCTGGTCATTACTGTCAGTAGTTATTGGGAAGGATGTGTGAAGTAAATTTATAAATAAGTTTTAAAGATACACTCATGCAGATCTGATTCTTTGGAAGATGTTGCTGCAACCATTATTAATGTAATAAAGTTTGATTAATAATGTAACCACCATTGGCTGTTACAATTTCAAAAGCAACATCTATGATAAAAGTCAGGTATTCTAAAAAGGGACAAAAATTTAATAATTTTTATCAAAGGATATTTTCCCTTTTTGTTTATTTATATTTTTTTTTCTGAGACAAAGTATCGTTGTTTCACCCAGGCTGGAGTGCAGTGGTGTAATCATAGCTCACTGCAGCTTCCCTTTCCTAGTCTCAAGTGATTCTCCTGCTTCAGCCTCCTGAGCTACTGGGACTAGAGGTCCCTCCACCACATTCAGCTAATTTTTTTTATTTTTATTTTTTTGTAGAGATGGGATCTCACTATGCTGCCCAGTCTCAAAATGCATTTTCCTATAAGTCCCTCTCTATTTTCCTGGGCATTATATGAATAGCATTTAACATTTATGTGACAATGGTGCCCAAGACTGCATTTAAAGCCATTTGTTTATTGAAATACTATTGACAATGACA
>NW_007124731.1:0-485 GCF_000164805.1 Carlito syrichta
AGAGCCCAGCAGGCGAGGCTGCGGTGGCTGGGAGCAGCCACTGCAGTCCAGTCTGGGTGACAGAGTGAGACTCCAACTCAAAAAAAAAAAAAAAAAAAAACAGATAAAGGAGAATATGAAATTCAGAAATAATATAGATTGGGACATCAGAGAAGGAGTGGTCAATGTGGACAACAGCATTGTCCTGAGATATTAATGGGCGAATGCTTAGTTAGGCCTGCATTGTGGAAATAGATGACCATCTAACCAGAGGAACTCAAATCACTCTATGAAAAAGATACCTGCACAAGCATGTTTATTGCAGCATTATTCACAGTAACAAAAACATAGAACCAACTGTGCTACCCATCCAAAGAAAAAGTGGACTGGATAAAAGAAATGTACACAATAGAATATTACACAGCCATAAAGGAGGACAAAATTATGAACTTTGCAGCAACTTTTGATGGATTTAGAATCTATAATAATCAGTGATCTCTCACAGA
>NW_007124732.1:0-466 GCF_000164805.1 Carlito syrichta
CTTTGTTTTGTTTTTTTGAGTTGGTGTCTCACTCCATCATCCAGGCTGGAGTGCAGTGGTATGCTCACAGCAACACCAGCATTGACCTGGTGGACTCCAGTGATCCTTCTGCCTCAGCCTTCCAAGTAGATGGAACTACAGGTGCATGCTACCATGCCCAGCTAATTTTTGCTTTATTGTAGAGATGAAGTCTAGCCAGGTTGCGCAGGTGGGTCTCAAACTCGTGATCTCAGGCAATTCGCTCACCTCAGCCTCCCAAAGTGGTGGGATTGCAGTCTGAGCCACCGAGCCCAGACTGAAATTTATTAATGGCTCCCCCACTACCTACTAGTTAGTCATCCTCATTCATTTGTCATGCAAGGTCTTTTATGATATGACCCCAGGCTCTCTCATCATTTTAATGACTCATTTTCTCTCTACATTTCCAATGTTTTAGCCACATTTGACCACTATGTGTCTGCTTCTG
>NW_007124733.1:0-690 GCF_000164805.1 Carlito syrichta
TGACCTTCCATATGACCCTGCTTCCCCCTACTGGGAATATACCCTGAAGAACACAAATCACTCTATAGAAAAAATACCTGCACACTTATGTTTATCACACCATTGTTCTCAATAGCAAGAACCTGGAAACAACCATGCTGCCCATCAACAGAGGACTGGATTAAAAAAATGTGGTACATATACACGATGGAATACTACGCAGCCATACTTTATAACAAAATCATGAATTTCGCTGCAACCTGGATGGATCTAGAGTCTATAATACTGAGTGACCTCTCACATTGCTGAAATCCGAATATCACATGTTCTCACTCATATAATGGACGTTGAACATCCAATGCTGTACTAGGACAAAATGACGGATGGTACTGGAAAACTATGGGGGGGAGGGGGATGCAATGTTAAATCAATCTCAGTGTAGAAAAGAAAAAAAGAGTCTAGAATCACAAGAATTACAGACATATCTAGAACTCTTGTCCTTCTGGATACATGCTTCCTTCAGGGTCATCATTATAAATGTTCTCTGCCATTTGCCACACTTACGTGCTGTTGTCTTCTGATAAAGAACAAATCAACCAAGGTTCTTGGGATTCCAGGAGAAATCAGATATCTTGGCAATGTGGCCACCATGAATAAACAACTCTGGTGGCCCATCCTCTGCATCTTCTGGGGATTGTTCTTCTCCAATTT
>NW_007124734.1:0-539 GCF_000164805.1 Carlito syrichta
CAATCCCACATTAGGGTATATATATATATATATATATATATATATATATATTCAAAAAATAAAATAAAATCAGTATCTAAAAGCAATATCAGCACTCGTACACTCATTGCAGCTTTATTTTCAATAGTAAAGACTTGGAAATAATCTAAGTGTCCACCAATGAATGAACCAATAAAGAACATGCAACACATGTATGCACGGGAGTGCGTGCGTGCGCGCACACACACAGTGGAAAACTGTTTAGCATAGATTTTAAAAAGAAAATATTTTCTTATGTGTGATTACGTGGGTGAACCTGCAGGACATCATACTAAGTAAAAAATGAAAGAAAAAGCTAAAATTATAGAAGAAAAGGATAGAATGGTGATTGCCAGCAGCTGGTGGAGAGGCATAGGAATGGGAAGATGTTCTTCAAATGTGCTCACTCATCAGTGGACCTTGGACAACTACTTTAATACTATAAGAAAATGATTGAGAGTAGCAGGAAACTGGGGAAGGTAGTGGGGCAGGGAGGTGGGATTTAAAGTAGTAGAAATGGG
>NW_007124735.1:0-689 GCF_000164805.1 Carlito syrichta
GAGAGGGTATGAGGAAGGAGACATCATCGATCAGCATGTCTGTCTGCCCCTGGCCCAGCATGGGACCTGCCAAAGAGATGCCAGGTTCTAGTCCTGAATTTATGACACACCTACTGAGTGACCTTAGATGAGCCACTGAACTCAAACCTAGAGATAATGTCAGAATGTCTCCCGCTTGTGAGACGATCACTGATCCTTAACCACCCTCTCATGGCCATAGTGGTGATGCGTGTGCTGGTGTAGTTAGCAGCTGATGGGAGGCAGGAGTTGGCTCACATGTTCTGGCTTCATGGCAACTGTTTCTTGGCCATACCCAATGCATACATACTAAGCCTTGGGACCCACGTACATTTGCATGATGGGTTGAACCACTGTGGGTTTCCTCTCTTACAAAACCTAGAATATGGGGCTTGGCTGACAGCCTTGAAACATGCATGCTAGAAATGATGTCAAGATGGTGGGGTTGGCACACCTACTGCATACAGCAGGAGCAACACGCTGCCTCCTTTGCTTACAAAAGTATTCAGCCAGTTTATTGACCACCAGAGAATCAATGGGGAGAAAGGGGGTGTCACTTGGGACCCAGGGTTGTCTCAAATGTACTGGTTGTCTCAAATGTGCTTTCTTCAAATGTGAGACTCTTCTTATCTAGTGTGTATATAAAGTCAGACAAACTCAGTTTTATTTTT
>NW_007124736.1:0-533 GCF_000164805.1 Carlito syrichta
AATCTTATTCATAAAGCTAACAATGATACTTTCGGTCCAATGTCCCAAATTACGAATGTTTCGAGAAAGTTTCTTTAAGTGTATATTTCTTTATGTGTCAGGAATATTCTCATCTTAGGCTCTTATGTTCTTCAGAGTCCTGTGATAGCCTCCCTTGTCCAGATGTCCTCGTTACTTTTCTCTTATCTTGCAGTGCTTGTTTATAAAGAGAACTCAAAAGAAGCTTTTAGTACTGTTTCCCAGGCCTCTCAAGGTTACTTACTGTTTTAGCTGATCTGTCATAAAAGTGTCTGATTATTATATTATGAGTTCAGTGAAAACCTACTCTATCAATGTTAACTTAGAGTTATAAGTTTATAGTTTTAACTATAAAATTGTCTTGACATTAATCTTTATCCTAAGTTAGTGAAAACAGTGATATAAATCATCTACATATCTCCTAGATAAGTGTCCGAACTTATAATGAATTCATGATGAACTACTATAGACTTGTGCTTCGAAAAATCCTTATGTCTAAACACTAAACTGCAAAT
>NW_007124737.1:0-740 GCF_000164805.1 Carlito syrichta
TGCAACAGTGTCACTTGATTGCAACAGCAACCTTGAAATAGATTACAGCTAGCTAGTACTGTTGGCTTCCTGGGCAGTTCTACTTGACTTCTTTTACTTTTCTTTTTTTTTTTTTTTGAGTTGGAGTCTCGCTCTGTCACCCAGACTGGAGAGCACTAGTAGCTCCCGACCACTGCATCCTCAACTTGCTTGTCAATGGCAATCCTTCTGCCTCAGCCTTCCAAGTAGCTGGAGCTATGGGCGTGTGCTACCACTCCCAACTATTTATTTAAATTTTATTGTAGAGATGAGGTCTCACCAAATTGCCCAGGTGGGTCTCGAACCCGTGGGCTCAGGCAGTCAGCTCACCTCAGCCTCTCAAAGTGCTGGAATTACAGGCTGAACCACCGAGCCCAGGTACTTTTAGTTTTCTTAAGCCTTTGGGGCTTCCGATTTAATCATGGAAATAATGTTTCTAGAGTAATGGTGGGTGGCCAGAAGGTTATAAGCGGCTTTTGTTTGATCCAGGCTTATGTGTGAATAATTCTTTTGTTTTCCATTTTATTCCTTTAAGGGACAGCTGTAAGTGGATTTTTTTAAAAAGGATATATCTATATAGTGTGCCCCAGGAATGCAAAACTTTATATTTGCAGCTCGGTCTTTCACGGTTTTGTTTGCATGAATTAAATATTTATTCAGCAACTTACTCTCTGTTGTAAATGGCCCAAAAGACACCTGACTGCACACAGAGAGTGTGTGTG
>NW_007124738.1:0-705 GCF_000164805.1 Carlito syrichta
CAACTCTGACTTTGACATGGGCAGCTTTGGTTGGGAGGTTTCTGCTTGTTTATTTTTATTACACCTCGTCTCTCCCAGGTCAGCTTTCACATTTTCATGGTGTCTGAAAGAATTCACAAGGAAGAAAATTGATCTACCTCTCCATCAGGTGTGTTAGAGGACTAGTGAGCCTTTTTAAGATTTTAGATCTTCTTGGAGCAATTCAGCAGCAACACGCTGCGTCTTCACTGAAATCGCTTTGACTGTGTTCCCCTTACTTTTCTCCCTATTAAGAGCTGCCCCAGCAGGGCTAATGAGAGAAACATACACAAAGAGTCACTGAACTTCAGTGACCTGGGGTTTCACAACTCTCCCCCCTCCCTCCCTCTCCCAGAGGTTAGTTTCACCAGGAACCCAGGGTAGTGAGCAACCTTCTGTTCTCTGACCTGGGGCTGACTTTTCCTAGGCAAGCTGGGATTTCAGATCACTTTTTTTTTTGAGTTGGAGTCTCACTCGGTCGCCCAGACTGGAGTGCATTGACCGCTCCCAGCCACCACAGCCTCGACCTGCTGGGCTCTGGCGATCCTTCCCCCTCAGCCTTTCAAGTAGCCTGAATTATAGGCATGCGCTACCACGCCCGGCTGATTTTTTTATTTATTGTAGAGATGATGTCGCGCTGCCCAGGCGGGTCTCGAACCCGCGGGTTCAGGCAATCCACTCACCTCA
>NW_007124739.1:0-746 GCF_000164805.1 Carlito syrichta
CACGTTATTCATATTTCGTCATTTTCTGATGACTCTCAAATATGTTTTTGAAACTCGTGGATGAAGATTTGTATGGTTTTGAGAACGTAGCTCTGAAACTATGATGTCATAACTATTATAGTCCATCTCTTTTCTTTACATAGGGGATGATTTCTCTCAAATGTATTCCTAAGATTGCAGTTTCTATACTGTAGGCTGTTAGCACATGCACAGCTAACCCCACAGTGTTTCACAATTGTAAAGCCTAACTCACACTTCTAACAGTATAAACATACGCAATGCCTCTTTCTTCATGATTTTTCCAACATTATTCATGTTTCATTTTTCAAAGTTTTTTAAAATTTTATTTTGTGGTTTGATTGTTAGAGTCAGAGTCTAACTCTGTCGCACAGAGTAGACGGTCACAGACACTGCGGCCTCCAACTCCTGGGCTCGGGCGACTCTTCCAGCTCAGCCTTCCAAGTGTCTGGAACTTTGTTGAGCTCAGGGAGAAACAAACTGAAGGTGGATCACAGGGAGGAGAGTTTGATGGCACCTTTTTTTCCAAGTTGATGGGCGGGTGTCAGGCAGGCCTGTTAGCGTCCTCTTGAGCCACAGCGCCATCGTGAGGAAATAGTTTCATCGATGAGTCGGACAGACCTTTGCCTGCCCTAGCCTTTGAGGAAGCAAGGCTTGATCAGAACTGGCAGGACCCAGAGCAAGATGCAGAAATCTGGGGAATTTCTGAGGACTGAGGGATCGAGACC
>NW_007124740.1:0-749 GCF_000164805.1 Carlito syrichta
TTTAGATACATTCACACAGAAACTGAACATCAGTTTGTTGGTTTTTGTTCCTTCTTTTGTTGTAGGTAGTTCAAGGTGACCTTTGTGGGGGAAATACTTTTAATGGCAAATTCACCTCATTGTTTAAAGAAAGCAGACCCAAATCCTTTTATGCCACAGCAGAATTACTGAAGGTTTTCAGTAAATTGAAATGTGATAAATCATGTTGTATTAAAATTAAGTAGGGTGTTATTAGCTAAAGAACATTTGTGTGAATAATTTGCACATTGTAAATTCTTTTGCATAATACATTACATACTGTAAACTGTTAAGGTTACTGTAAAACAAAGCTGAATCTTATTGGTAGCTGCTAAAATAGAAAACGATTCATAATTTTTAATTGACTTTTGTCTTTTGACTTTGTATTTTAGAAATAAGTGTAATTTTTCAGGAGTGAAAAGACACGATGGGAGTGATGTGGTGGTACCATTTGTGACCTTTTCTCACTGTGCTAGTGGCACTATGATTTTAGGCTATAATCAGGCATCCTTATCACTTGAGAAAATGTTGACTTGTGACTTGAGGTCACCCCAAATGTGCACATGAGCATAATTGTGAGAATGTTTACTGATTCACTAGCCTGGCTTATATTGTTTTACAAATTAGTTTTATGTTTCATCACGAAAATTTCAGTTGATTTGATTCAGTTGTTTGCAGTGATCTTCAGAAATCATCATTTATGTCTGTGTCTCCTCAGCTCTTCTTTCAAA
>NW_007124741.1:0-706 GCF_000164805.1 Carlito syrichta
ACATGAACAAGTGGAAAAATATTCCATGCTCATGGATCGGAAGAATCAACATTGTGAAGATGTCCATCTTACCTAAGGCAATCTACAAATTCAATGCAATACCCATTAAATTACCAACAACATTCTGCTCTGACCTAGAAAAAACAACACTGGAATTCATATGGAAACACAAACATCCAAGAATAGCCAGAACAATCCTTAGCAAAAAAAAAAAACAAAGCAGGTGGTATCACAATACCAGATTTCAAACTTTACTATAAAGCTAAAATCATCAAAACAGCTTGGTATTTGTACAGGAACAGGCATATAGATCAATGGAACAGAATTGAGATTCCAGAAGCAAAACCTCAATTTCTCAACCAACTCATCTTCGACAAAGCCCCCACCACCTACCAATGGGGAGAGGAGAACCTATTCAGTAAATGGTGCTGGGAAAATTGGCTGACCACATGCAGAAGATTGAAACAGGACCCCTATCTATCCCCATGCACAAAGGTTAACTCCAAATGGATCAGAGACCTAAATGTAAAACCTCAAACCATAAGAACCTTAGAAAAGGAAGGAAATACTCTCATGGAAATCGGAACTGGCATCCAATTCCTGTACAAAACCCAAAACCCACAGGACTTAAGAGAGAAGATAGACAAATGGGACCTTATTAAACTGACAAGCTTCTGCAAAGCCAAAGAAACCATCAAGAGAGCAG
>NW_007124742.1:0-794 GCF_000164805.1 Carlito syrichta
TCACTCTCCTGTGGGAGGGACCAGTGGACACTGGCCCGAGTCCAAGCAGCATAAAGCAACAGGCAAAACTCTTTCAATTGAGCTGTGTTTCCATGGTTGGTGGTCCACCCATGACTGCAGAGGCTGTCTTTTCAAGGGGCTATGCGATTGTTGATGCCATCTGCCCCCCTGCTTTTGAGGCCGAACAAGGACAGGACTCTGCTTTGCTCATGTATTTAACCACCAGATTTTGCAGCGACGGTCCATCTAGAGCCACTCTACAGACCACAACCTTTAAAAACTTACTAAATAGGCAATGTTTTACCATTAGTCTCGCTTTGGACAATAGATGCCAGTCCGCTGTTCATCCACATATGAACAAGACACAGAGAGTGGCCGATTGCAACACTTGCTTCATTATAATAATAAAAACACCAGTCAGACATAGAAGCTCATGACTGTGATCCCAGCCTTTTGGGATGCAGTGGCAGGAGGATATGTTGAGCTTGGAAGTTTGTCGGGAAACTTCATCGTTATGAAAAATACAAAAAACCCTGGAGTATGGTGGTGTGTGTCTTGAGTCCCAGCAACTCAGAAGGCTGAAGTGAGAGGACCGCTTGAGCCCGATTGTTCAAGTCTGCGATGCACTCTAACCCGGGCAATATAGCAAGACTCTGTATCTACAAAACAAAACACAAAAAACCCAAAGTAGGTTAGGCTAATTCATCATTTTTTATACTTGAAATTTATTTATTCTATGTCTGCATATTTAAAGCTCGTTCCTGCTGACACACACCTCCTTGATGCTTCACCCC
>NW_007124743.1:0-534 GCF_000164805.1 Carlito syrichta
GGCTTGTCATAATTGCTATTACTCAGTTATTTTCAACTTTGCCAGTGAGATATGGTTATATGCCTTCATGGTTTAATTTACCAGATTTGAGTCATTTTATTGTCTAATCAGTAAAGACATTTCATATGACAGATATTGCCCAATGGACAGTTAATCATTTAAGTTTGCCCAACTTTGTGCTTATATATAATTCTTAAATTTGGAATAATATGATCCGATCATACTTAAAAGAATGGTAAATATTCACTTTCTTTATGCCAAAATAGTTATGAAAGCAGAGAAAAAGTCTTAGGAGTCATCACCTGTTTGGGCTGGCATATTTAGTAACAGCAGCCAATGCAGTTATGTCTGCAGAGAATGGGGAGGTTCTCTGCCCCTATTTCCTTCAAGACTGAAGTCCCAGAAAGGAAAGCTGCTCATAGGTCTCTGCTGAATCCACCCCAAGGATCTCCATTTGCTAAGGGAACTGCTCCTCACCACATACCCTGTTCAATTTCTTGTTCTGCAAGAGCTTTATGGGTATTGCACTCACTT
>NW_007124744.1:0-590 GCF_000164805.1 Carlito syrichta
CCATACTTTTACCTCACTTCACCTGGTTTGAGATCAGGTACCCTTACTGATGTTATGTACCCCCATCCCCACTGGCAGCATTCCACTACTACCAAACATTTTCTTATAGTGTTATGATAAATGTTCAGGATCTGCTTATGAGTGAGACATTAGGCACTCACAGTTCTGTTTCTGTGATAGATCACTGCTGCAAAGTCCCTAATTTTGTCCTTTTTTATGACTGCATAGTAATCCATCATTCATATGTAGCACATTTTTTTATCCAGTCCACTTTCGATGGGCAGCATGGTTGGTTCCATGTTTTTGCTATTGTGAATTGTGCTCTGGTACACGTGTGTGGAGGCCCAAACTTTACCTGTGTAATGACCTCTTATCTACCTAGTCATAAATTGTACCCCACATCTTTAAAATAAATACAAATCTTAAAAAATTATTTAAAAAGAAAAGAAGCCAGGCTTGGTGACTCAGCCTGTAATCCCGCGACTTTGGGAGGCTGAGGTGAGTGGATTGCCTGAGCCCGCGGGTTCGAGACCCGCCTGGGCAATTTGGTAAGACCTCATCTCTACACAAATCAAAATGAGCCGGGCGTG
>NW_007124745.1:0-551 GCF_000164805.1 Carlito syrichta
TATGGACACACCTTTTTTGTGGACATATGCTTTCCTTTCTCTTGAATAAATACCTAGAAGTAGAATTCCTTGGTTGTGAGGCAGACATATGCAAAATTTTCTAAGAAACTGCCAAAGGGTTTCCTGCAAGTGGCTGTACCTGTTTACACTCCAGTATCTCCAATCCTCACCAGCATTTGGCACCATCAGTCTGTTTTATAAGGGATGGTGATGGCTTACTGAGCAGCACTCATGATGCGGAAAGAGGAAATAGTTCTTCATAGGACAGCGTTATTAAGGACAGGGTCACTGGCTCCCTGGAGTGTTACTCCTTCTCTCTAAGGCTGAAGGGTTTATAACCGGCTCAGCCATAGCTTAAACGAGGTTCATTTCACTTTTTTCACTTTCTTTACTTTTTTTTAATTGGTAAAGATTAGGGTCTCATTATGTTGCCCAAGCTGATTTTGAACTCCTGTCCTCAAATATTAATTTGATGCCTGCCTTGACCTCCCAAAGTGTTGGGATTAAAGGCATGGTCCACTGCATCCACCCCATTTATTTTCTTTTTTATC
>NW_007124746.1:0-633 GCF_000164805.1 Carlito syrichta
CCTGTAATTCTGGCTACTTGGAAGGCTGAGGCGGAAAGATCACCAGAGCCCAGCAGGTCGAGGCTGTGGTGGCCGGGCGCAGCCACTGCACTCCAGTCTGGGTGACAGAGTGAGACTCCAACTAAAAAAAAAAAAAAAAATAGCCCTAAAATGCCAAAGACTGTCAGAAACAGCTGATGTATATTCCAAAGACATGACTCAGTTACCCAACAAGGTACTGCCTGGTGTGTCCCCAGAATGCCACTGTTTCTAGAATTTTAGAAATTAATCTGGTATTGATACAAATTTCTAAAAAAAAAGGTTAGACAAATAAATAAATAATGCCATTATGAGAATAAATGAAAGATGATAATGAGTAATGGGTAATTTAAAAGTCTACTTTGGGCCAGGCTCAGTGGCTAGGCCTGTAATCCCCGTCCTTTGGGAGGCCAAGGTGAGCGGATTGCCTGAGCCCGCGGGTTCGAGACCCGCCTGGGCAACTTGACAAGACCTCATCTCTACAATAAATCAAAAAATCAGCCGGACATGGTAGCACTCGCCTGTAATTCCGGCTACTTGGAAGGCTGAGGCGGAAGGATCACCGGAGCCCATCATGTCGAGGCTGCGGTGGCCAGGAGCGGCTACTGCACTCCA
>NW_007124747.1:0-707 GCF_000164805.1 Carlito syrichta
CTTTCTCATGCCAAGATCTTCCTGACTCTTTCTCTATTGATGTTTATTTGGTCTGCTATGCTTCTCACAGTCAGCCGGCGATTTTGACCCCCAGTTCAACCCACTTCTGTGATATTTTCACAAGTTCAGCTTGTTGCTGGCCATCCTGCCCTCTCTTCATCAGTGATGCTTTCTGTCCCTTGAGAAAAGATTTTAATCCATGTGTACACTGCCACTTTTTCATGGCATTATCCCCATGAAATTGTACTAACATGGCGCTAATTTCACTTCCACTCCTGCCAAGTTTAACAAGAAACTAAATGTTTGTTTGTCACTCTCATTCGAGCTCTGACAATTTCACGGTGGCACACCAAAGTGTGCGACAATAATGAACGCCCCTCACTCAGCAAGACACAGCCATGGGCCGACACAAACACGACTGTGAGACACTGATACACCAAGGTTATGAAACCTTGCCAGGTTGTTTGTACAAGGGCTGTCAAAGTAAGTGCACGGTGGCCTGGCTGCGAACTTAATTGTCAGACCACAAGAAGCACATGGACCTGGAACTGGATATCCATGCAGACGGTCACATCTGATACTGGTCATAAACTGGCATCAGATGGGAGCGCTCACTCCTTTTAGAAGTAGTACTTTTCCCATGTTTCACCAAAATCCCTCAAGTGGTCACTCAGATGCTGTCCGTTAACAAACCAACTGCTAACAGC
>NW_007124748.1:0-745 GCF_000164805.1 Carlito syrichta
CCCCTTTTCTTTTCTCCAATCAGAAAGCCATAAGAATCCCAGTGTCCCCAAGGGTGGAAAAGCCTCTCTGTGGAGAAGGAAGGTGAAGAATAACCCGAAACACTCATGGAGACACTGATATGCCCAACTGTACCCTGGTGTGAAGTTGTACCAAATCCTCCTTGTTCTCATATTCAGAAGTGACTCAATGGACCCTTGCTTGCCTCATTCCTTGTCTGGGTATAAAACTGTCTTAATTACCTAATGTGGCATCTAGAATAATTCCAGGGGTGAAGACAGAAGGGATGAGCTTCAGAATTAGTGGGAAGCCAGGCTTGGTGGCTCAGCCTATAATCCCGTGCCTTTGGGAGGCTGAGGTGAGTGGATTGCCTGAGCCTGCTGGTTCAAGACCTGCCTGGGCAACTTGGTGAGACCTCATCTCTACAATAAACAAAAAAATTGCTGGGCATGGTAGCACACGCTTGCAGTTCCAGCTACTTGGAAGGCTGAGGCAGAAGGATCGCTGGAGCCCAGCAGGTTGAGGCTGCAGTGGCCGGGAGCGGCCACTGCACTCCAGTCTGGGTGACAGAGTGAGACTCTAACTCAAGGAAAAAAAAAAGAATTAGTGGGACACAGGAATGCCCATGTGAATTTCTGTGAAAGGACATAGCTTGTACTGTAGTGGGAAGACAGAGAGATCATGACACGGAGACTATTATATGAGTGGCACTTTATTACACCTTCCAGGTTGAGCCCTGCAGAATGG
>NW_007124749.1:0-679 GCF_000164805.1 Carlito syrichta
CCTCCTTTATATTTTAATTTTCATTATCCTAGTAAAATAATGTGCCTATGTCCCCCAAAACTGCAAACCTGAAGCCTCATTGTACTAACAGTATGCTATAACCTAGGAGCTAGCAAACTTGTCCTGTCAAGGGCTTTCCAGGTCATTCATCCTTGTCCTTAGCACTCAACTCCTTGTAGCAGGAAAGGAGCCATTCACACTATGTAAATAAATGAGTGTGACTGTGTTCCAATAAAATTTGTTTATTAAAAAAATGTGGTAGACCAGATTTGGTTCATGAGTCATACAGAGTGAGAAAGAATTTTTATCTAAGAAATGCAAAAATTATCAGGCCCAGAGGACATTGAAGCTTTTCTATAATAAAAGGAAAACATTTCTCATTCACATTTGTAGCAACTCGAAAAAATGACAACTTTCTACCTCTGGCTGGCCCAAGCATCTTATGATGTTTGTGATGACTTCACTTCCTGTTTAATTATATGCAGTGAAGATTATCTCTTTGCTCTTAAGTAGAATTGAAATTCTACCTTTTAATTTGTCTGCAAGTTCAAAACAACCCACAGAGAGTACCTATAAATAACACTAATAATACAAGACAGATGCAATCTCACCATTCTTATTCCTTTTAGAGAGCTCCCAATTTTTGAAGAGTCTAACCAAAATCTAATAAACTTTGTTC
>NW_007124750.1:0-844 GCF_000164805.1 Carlito syrichta
ATTACATCACATATGCATAAAAAGATATTTGCAAGCAAAGCTTTATTTACAGTTCATAAATTATTTTTTTTCCATTTTGTATAAACTACTGAGTGATTCTTTTAGGAAATGTGTGTATCCTTTGTGTTATGGATTAAGTGTAAGTCCTGTTAAACAGCAGGCCATAAATCAGACTGTGATCTCTATGCTTAATTAAGGGTTTAAAGGGGGGAAAAGTAAATTTTTTAATTAAGTGCTGTACTCAGAAACAGAGTTAGTTATTTCATAGAAGAAATATAGAGATAAAGCAGAAACAGAGCAATTTCAGAAGGTGAAAAGGAAGAAAACTAGGAAGATACTTTTAGCTTATTCTATTTCTCTTCAGTTTCAAGCAATTTTAGCTGCTAAGGGTATGAACATGTCATGCAAAACTCTGTTTTGATTATTGCAGTAAAATATACTAAGAATAAAAATTGACTAGATAATTGAAAATTAGTCTCAAAATAGCTCTAATCTGTTTTTTTAAGTCACATGCATTGACAATGTAAATAAAATCATCCATAGAGATATTTTGAAGTCAATAAAAATGTACAAGGTTTTTTCTGTTTAACTACAAATACTTCTGTAGCTACAATACGTTGAAATCTTAAAATATTACACTGTTGTAGGTTTCAAGTAACAAAATGACAACAGTTATTCCATTTGTAATGGGAAAATTATCCCAAGTTTAAATAAAATTAGTTTCAGTTAATACTAAAACATCTCTGTATGCTTCTGGAGTGCAGCTGATGTTTACATTCATAGTATAAACTGTCTTTAAATAGGTATAATAAAGGACTTGAAAAGTAAAGTATATGCAGGATTA
>NW_007124751.1:0-751 GCF_000164805.1 Carlito syrichta
GAGTTGGTCTTCTCATTTGTTGTCTTGCGGGGGTTCTCTGAATCTCTTGTGTTTGAATTTTTGTATCACTGATTAGATGAGGGAAATTTTCTTGAATGATCTCGTGGAAAGTTTGTTCCAATGTGGTCTCTGTTTCTCTTTCTGCCTCAGGGAGTTCGATTATTCTTAGGTTAGGCCTCTTGAGGTAGTCACTCATCTCTTGAAGGTTTTGTTCTGTCTTTTTGAGCTTATTTTCTGTGTTTTTAAGAGTTTGGGTTATTTCTATATTTTGGTCCTAAAGCTCTGAGATTCTTTCTTCTGCTTGGGTAATTCTGCTTTCCATGCTTATCAATTTGTTATTTATTTCATTCACAGTATTCTTTATTACTGTTATCTCAGATATCAGCTCCTTCCTAGTTTCTTCTTGTGTCTCCTCAATTCTTTTTAGTCTCTCCATTATTGTTTTGATATCTACATTTGCATTTTGAGACCCTTCATTCTGGGGACTTTTCATTGTTTGTATTCCAAAGTCAATTTTCTCAGTGTCTGCTCTCCCAGGCGTCTGGGAGAGACCCATACTCTTCTTTTGGTTTTTCTTCATTTCTGTAGATTTTTCTCCCTTTACCCCTTTCCCTCCCCCTCTTCAATTCTGTTTTTGAGGGAAGGTGGGGTTGCTTTTATTTCTCTTCTGCAATGACCTGTTCTTCCTTATGAGGGTCTTCTGGTTTTGTTCACTTTTCCCTCTGCTTTACAGTCTGTCTATTCAGCAGTT
>NW_007124752.1:0-693 GCF_000164805.1 Carlito syrichta
CAGGTCCAGGCTGCGGTGGTTGGGAGCAGCCACTGCACTCCAGTCTGGGCGACAGAGCGAGACTCCAACTCAAAAAGAAAGAAAGAAAAGAGATCAGTACCGCCTTTCTGATTGATTACTCTAGTCTCAGACAGTAATCTAGAATAAGAAACACGACGTATCTATCTACTGTAAGCAACTAGGAAACCAAACAAAACATATGTAACAAAAGTTGCTACATGTTGGAAACAAATATCAAATCACTACTGTCACAAAGAGAAAGAAAAACAATGAGGTGAGCTCTCAAATTACGTCAGCTTCCTGCTTGCAGTTTTCAGGTCACCACACAGAGTAAAACAAACAAACAAACAAACAAGCCTAACTTACATTATTGTAAGATTAAGAAAAAATACATCAGAGTAGAGGAAGTTGAAGGCAATTAGAATTTGTGGAGCAGAACACTGTAGGAGAAGGAGCTATAGAAAAATTGAGATTCAGAAACCTTCACAGAGTTCCCATGAGCCTTTGACTGAGTTCTAATCTGTTCCTATGTGAGAAGAAATTTCTTCAAAGCCAGAAAATTACAATCAGAGAGCAATAGTCTAAAGAATTCCCTGCGTACAAACAGAACAGGGAATACTTCATGTTTTTGTCAGTGCAAATGGAAAGGTCTCCATAGAGATATTGGGAATAAACATTTAGATGAATATTACC
>NW_007124753.1:0-321 GCF_000164805.1 Carlito syrichta
CATTGTGTTTGGCTCAATGTTGGTGTGTACATTCCTTCCACGTGTGTGCAATTGTGTGAGCCTGTGTATCGGGTGTGTGTGTGTGTGTGTGTGTGTGTGTGTGTGTGTGTGTGTGTTCAAGGAAGTTGGATCAGTGTCATTTGTTTTGTAGCTGGAGGATTAGAAGAGTGTACAATTAAGTGTGTTTCACTGCTGGCTTCATAGGCATTGCTACTTGGCTGCTTTTCCTTTTCTTGAACCTTCTGGACCTAATGTTTTAATCATCAAAAGATTGGCAGAGGATCTTCAGCATCTTTGGTTTGGTGCATGCATATGTGTGGG
>NW_007124754.1:0-647 GCF_000164805.1 Carlito syrichta
TCAGACTCAGGTAATCCTTCCACCTCAGCCTCTTGAGCATCTGGGACTGCTAATGTGCTTTGCCATGCCCAACTGAGTCTTTGATTTTTTTGAGAAACATGGTCTCATGGTGTTGCCCAGGCTGATCTTGAACTCCTGGGCTCAAGCAATCCTCCTACCTTGGCCCCCCAAAAATACTGGGATTATAGGCATGAGTCCCTGCGCCCAGCCAGGAAATATGTTTGATCCATCAACATTTCTTGATTAAAAAGAAAGAAACCACTTGAAACTACTTAATATTATTCAGTTTTGCATATCACACCAAAGCCAGCATTATGTTCACTGTGAAACAAAGTATTGCTCTCATTCAACTCAGGAACAAGAAATGTGAGCCTGCTAACATTTCCAGTACTGGTCATTTCTCTAAAGTGCTTGTCAATGCAATCAAATAAGAAAATTAGGCCAGATTTGGTAGCTCAGCCTGTCATCCCAGCACTTTGGGAGACCAAGGTGAGTGAATTGCCTGAGCCCATGGGTTTGAGAACCGCCTGGGCAATCTTTTTTTTTTTTGAGTTGAAGTCTCACTCTGTCACACAGACTGGAGTGCAGTGGCCACTCCCGGCCACCGCAGCCTTGATCTGCTGGGCTCCAGCAATCCTTCTGCCTCA
>NW_007124755.1:0-761 GCF_000164805.1 Carlito syrichta
TTTTACAGTTGTTAAAAAATAAATATAGAAAATGATATTTTATACTTTTTTAAATCGTGTTTGTTTGTTTGTTTGTTGTCACACTCTCTAAATTCAGTCCACCTGCCCAAGCTGGAGTGCAGTGGCATGGTCCCAGCTCACTGCAGCTTGGACCTTTTGGACTCATGGGATCCTTCCACCTCAGCCTCCCATGTAGCTGTGACTGTAGGTGCATGCCACCATGCCTGACTAATTGTTTGATTTTTTTCTATATAGATGTGATCTCTCTGTGTTGTCTAGGCTGGTCTCAAAATGCTGGGCTCAAGGAAACTTCCTGTCTCAAACTCCCACAGTGTGGGTGTCACAGGCATGAGCCACTGCATCCAGCCTAAATCAACTTTATGAGAAACAGTGTGTATACAATAAAATGTCTCCATTTTAAAAATGTATAGCTCAATGAATTTTAACAAATGTATACAGCCATGAAACAACTGCCTCAATCAAGATAAAGAATATGTGAATGTACAATATGTTTATCCATTCAACTGTTGATGAACATTCGGATTGTTTTCTTTGGATTGATTAAAGTTTTGAAGAACATTCATGTAGATGTTTTTCTGTAGAATTTTTAAAACCTTTTTATTTGTAAATAGAGAAGTATTGCTACTGAATCATATGGTAGGTATATATTAAACTTTATAAGCTACTTCCAATCTTAAAAATATACATTTTAGTTGATAATATTCAAAGGTGTCAAGAGAGAATAAATATATATTCAATAA
>NW_007124756.1:0-743 GCF_000164805.1 Carlito syrichta
CTGAGAGGACACAATAGACTTAGGTTAAGAGCATGCTATTGAGAGACCCAAGAAACCAGGAAACTTAAAAACCATACTTGCTGTAAAAGTAGTGTTTAGTTCACTACATTTCATATATCCCTACTTCATGTATTTTATGAAATCTTAGTACTTTAAATTCTACCTCAAATGAAATCTTAGTACTTTGAATCCTACCTCAGACCCCGTAGAATTAGGCATATGTCGGGTGCCGGGTAGTGACCAATTGTATAATGGCTTAAGTAGTGTTTGTATTTAGAACTCTTGAGTTAAGCATTGTCAGCCCCAATTACCAGGCTAACTTCTGCTTTTACAACGGGATGTAAATGATAAAGCAATAAGCCCCTTTCAGACATTCCTACGAGATTGAAGCAGACTCTGAGGAGCCAGCTACTCTCTAGGTGGGCTTTATCACCAGTTTTCATCCCAGTGTTAATTTACCCGCAGTGGCTATGTAAACTTGAGAGAATCAGAGACCTTTACAAAAACCGCCTTGCTACAAGACGTTTGTGATATTTTATAAATTCCCAGAATTAGTATATGAATTTCTACCCCACATTCACTGTATGTGTTTGCAGCATTCATATTTACCACTTTGTTAAGTTTGGCTTTTGTTGTCCCATAGTGACCATGTTATGTCATGTAAATGTTAAGCAAACAAGCTTTCCTAAGCATACCTTGTGATGCATTAGTAAACTTAAAGGGCTAATGTAACCCTTTACCTG
>NW_007124757.1:0-671 GCF_000164805.1 Carlito syrichta
CTAGCTGACTTAATTAGCTAGCTATCTAGCTAGGCAGCTGACTTAATTATCAGACTTAATTAGCTAGCTACCTAGCTAGCCAACTGGCTGGCCAGCTGAATATATTAGCTGACATAACCAGCTAGCCAGCATTGTAGCCAGCTGACTTAACTAGCTAGCTACATAGCTATCCAGACGGGAAGCAAGCTGAATTAAGTAGCTGACTTAAATAGCTAGCCAGCTGAATAGGCAGCTGACTTAACTAGCTTGCTACCTAGGTAGACAGGTGAATAGCCAGCTGACTTAATTAGTTGACTTAACCTGGTAGCCACCTGGCTAGCCAGCTGACTCAACTAGCTGACTTAACTAGTTAGCTAGCTGGCTAGCCATCTGACTTAACTAGATCTCTACCTAGCTAGCTAGCTGGCTAGCCAGTTGACATAACAAGCTGGCTTAATTAGCTAACCAGCTGGCTAGTCAAATGACTTAACTGGCTTGCTACCTAAACTAGCTGACTTAAATAGCTGGCCTGCCTGCTAGTCAGCTGAATTAACTAACTTGCTATATCGCTACCCAGCTGGCTAGCCAGTTGACTTAACTAGGTGACGTAAATAGCTAGCCCCCTGTCTAACCAGTTGATTTAAGTAGCAAGCTACCTGTGCTAGCAAGCTGGCTAGGCAGCTGACTTAACT
>NW_007124758.1:0-755 GCF_000164805.1 Carlito syrichta
CTGGTCTCCATTCAAAATGAAAGAAAGTATTGTATGAAAAAGATGCCTGGAAGTGGGAGGACCGTGATGGCCTACTGAAGACATTGCACATTTGCCATTCTCAGCAAAGAAATGTATATGGAGAAGCAGACACAGAGCTTTCAGGGTTGACCTGAAAACACAAGCAGAGGTTTATTGGACAGTCCCATGGGAATATGTTCTCATCCAAGTGCTTGACACTACTAGAAGGGGCCCAGGAGAGCACTCATGGAGAAGGAAGGTATGAGTGAAAGTGACAACTTTTCTTCTTTAGGCATCACATGCAAGCCTCTGCAGCCCCGATCAAGGAGAGACAGCCCCGGCCTTCTACCTGCACTGCTCACACATCCAGCAAGGTGCCGGGTGCTGTCATGAATCAGGACAGAGGCACTGGCAGTTATCCACATGAAGACCAGGGAATCCCAGGTCCTGAGGACCGCTGGACCCAGTGCCCTTCTTCTTCCCTATTAAGAGGTTCAGTGGGAAAATCACTTTGGGGGTGGTCTGCATTGCATTCGCTCTTCCTGCTCCCTGCCTCTCCAGATTCCAGCAGGTGCTGTACACCCACTTTATAAATATTTCTGTGATATCAACATCTGTTGCAGCCCTGGGTCAGGGTTACAGATGTGACTTGCTCTCAAGAGCCCACCATCACTGTGATAACCCTTCCTACAGAGCAGCATGGAAACCAGGAGGCAGAGCACCTCTGTGCAGTGTGGTTGGTATTGAACATGCCC
>NW_007124759.1:0-764 GCF_000164805.1 Carlito syrichta
GAACCTGGGAAGCAGGGGTGCTGTTCTCAAAGGGAATGTTTAAAAGACACTCAACTTTACACAGCAGTGAATCTTCCTTTGCTAAGCTACAGTCTGGTCACGTCTCTCTGAGCGATTGTAGCCATGTTTCCTAATTTTGACCTCCTCTCCTACATCGGGGAGGTGAATCTCCTCTCTCTTCTCTCTAATTTACTTTCTAAAAAACTATATCATGCTATCTAACTTCTGTACAATTCTTTGCATCTTTCAAGAGTCACTGGATTGCGCACCACAACACCGGTGGGTCTGATCTAACATTTTAAAGTCCCCTACCAGGATTCTCAACCTAACATTTTTAGTGGTCCCACTGAGATTCTGGCATCTAACATACATATTGTATCCACTTGTGAGGAAAGTGACTCCATTTTTCAGAAATCAAAGTGGAAATTTAGAAAATAATGCAAACTCTTCAAACCCAGAAACGCTTTATGTTTTCAAAGAGTTCCGCGAAGTCCCATGTCCAGTCGTTTATATCAGTTTTCAGAAGTCCACTTACCAGACACCCTTGGGTGTGTCTTCAGTTCTACCCTTGACTAGTCACAATGCATGACATTTTCCACCAAACCGTATCTGCTGTTCACCCTGCCTACTTAATAAATACCTGCCCTGTCCCAGAATGTAATACGATAGCTGTAACTGTAGAGAAGGTTTGCCTGGGCTCCCTGCTTCAGAATTACTTCTTAAACTCCCAAAGGAATGCCACCATCTTATTTACATTCCATTTC
>NW_007124760.1:0-488 GCF_000164805.1 Carlito syrichta
TGTTTCTTGTAGAGGTGGTCTGGTGGCAGCATAGGTTCTTAGGGATTGGATATCTGGAAAAGATTTCAATTCTCCCTCACTAATGAAGCTTAGTTTGGCTGGGTAGGTTATTCTTGGTTGAAATTGTTTATCTTTTAGAACTTTGAAGATAGGGCTCCAGGCTCTCCTAGCCTGAAGGGTTTCTGTGGATAAATCTGCTGCTATTCTAATTGGTCTTCCTTGGTAGGTAGTCTGGCCTTTTTCTCTTGCTGCCTTTAGGATTT
Source organism: Carlito syrichta (assembly GCF_000164805.1). Lineage (NCBI taxonomy): Eukaryota > Metazoa > Chordata > Mammalia > Primates > Tarsiidae > Carlito > Carlito syrichta. The sequence goes on from NW_007124760.1 coordinate 264, forward strand.
TTTCTTTTATAGCTACTTTGTTTAGGCGAATTATTATGTGTATGGGAGTTGGTCTTCTCATTTGTTGTTTTGCAGGGGTTCTCTGAATCTCTTGTGTTTGGATTTTTTCATCCTTGATGAGATGAGGGAAGTTTTCTTGAATGATTTCATGAAATGTTTGTTCCAGTGTGGCTTCTGTTTCTCTCTCTGCCTCAGGAAGCCCAATTACTCTTAGGTTTGCTCTCT
>NW_007124761.1:0-508 GCF_000164805.1 Carlito syrichta
CGCCTGTAATTCTGGCTGCTCAGAAGTCTGAGGTGGAAGGATCACCAGATCCCAGTGGGTCGAGGCTGCGGTGGCTGGGAGCAACGACTGCGCTCCAATCTGGGCGATGGAGTGAAAGTTCAACTCAAAAAAAAAAAAAAAAAAAAAAATATATATATATACATATATTTTCTTTTATGCATGAATGTGTATGTGAAAGCTTGATCTGCATTCCATCCCTTTTTTTCTTTCCTTTTTCTATTTCTTTCTTCTTTTGTTTTTTGTTTTCTGTTTATGTGTATATGTGAATGATTGAGTGTTCATCTTCCAATATTTTTCTTGGTGTTTGTTTTTGCTTTTTTCTTCTTTTTTTATTTTTATTTTTTAGCTTTAGGTGTGTGCCAATATGAATGTGAAAGCTCAATCTGAATTCCTCCCTCCCCCCAAACTTTCTGTTTTTCTTCTCCATTCATTTTTGTGCTAGGCATGTGTGTGTGTATATGTGTGTGTGTGTGTGTGTGTGTGTGTG
>NW_007124762.1:0-622 GCF_000164805.1 Carlito syrichta
CAAAATGCAGAAATCCTGAATGTCTGGTAAATTTTTAAAAATGTCTCACGCTAGGGCAGAGCAGATGGGCTTACTGTCCATTACAAGAGATTCAAGTTTTCTGATTCAAGGTTTATCTCCTGTGGATCAACATATTTTGTGTTTTATACACAGGGTCTCATTTTGTTGCCCAGGCTGGCTTGCAGACGTGGTTTCATTCTCGATTCTTGGGCTCAATGATCCTCCTTTCTCATCTTCCTGAACAGCTAGAGGTGCCAGTGTGTTCCAGGCATGGGATCTTGCTATGCTTATCAGGCTGGTCTCAAACTTTTGGCCTCCAACAATTCTCCTAGATAAGACTCCCACAATATTGGTGTTGTGGGCATAAGTCACTGAATCCAACCTGTATCATATGATAAAATACTACTCAGCAGTTAAGGAAAAAAGGAACTAATAATGCTCATCACAACATAAATTATTCTTCTTTTTTTTTTATTTTTTGAGTTAGATTCTCACTCTGTCACCCAGACTGGATGCACTCAGTCATCAGAGTCTTGACCTTTTGGGTCCAGCATTCTTTCCGCCTCCCCATTCCAAGTAACTAGAACTACGGGCGCGTCCTACCACGCCCCGTCTAATTTTT
>NW_007124763.1:0-423 GCF_000164805.1 Carlito syrichta
ACGATCCCTTGAGCCCAGGAGTTTAAGGCTGCAGTGAACTATGATGTGCCACTGCACTCCAGCCTGAGCAAGAAAGCAAGACCCTGTCTCAAAAAAAAAGAAAGAAAGAAAGAAAAGAATAGAAAAGGAAAGGAAAGGAAAGAAAAGAAAAGAAATACAAGTTTACATGAACAAAGTTAAGAGATAGCTATAGTGCTGGAGGGTCAGTGTTGGAATTCTGGCACAACTACTTATTTGTTCTGTGACTTTAGCAGACTTGACTTCTCTGTGCCTCAGTTTCCTCATCTGTAAAATGAGGATCACAATAGTGCCTACTTCATTTTGAATCAGCGGTCTCATTCTTTCACCCGGACTGGGGTGCAGTGGCATGATTACAACTCACTACAGCCTCAACCTCCTAGGCTCAGGTGATCCTCCCGTCTC
>NW_007124764.1:0-686 GCF_000164805.1 Carlito syrichta
TTAAAAATTAAGTAGGGGTTTATTAATTAAAGGACATCTGTGTGAATCTTTTGCACATTGTAAATCCTTTTGCATAATACATTACATTATAAATAAACAGGGCTTCTGTAAAGAAAGCTGAATGGTACGTGTAGCTGCTAAAATAGAAAACAATTCATAATTGTTAATTTACTGGTTGCCTTGTCTTTTGTATTTGTATTTTAGAAATAAGTATAATTTTTCAGGAGTGACAAGCTGAGATGGGACAGTGTGTTGGTACCATTTTTGACGTTTTCTCACTGTGCTAGTGGCACTATGATTTTAGGCTATAATCAGTCATCCTTAGCAGTTGCGAAAACATTGACTTGTGACTTAAAGTCACCCCAAAGGTACACATGAGCATAATTGTGACAATGTTTACTGACTCACTAGCCTGGCTTATAGAGTTTTACAAATGAAGTTTTATCTTTCATCATTAAAATTTTGGTTGATTTGATTCAGTTATTTGCTGTATTCTACACAAAGTATCATTTCATTATGTCTGTCTCCTCAGTTCTTCTTTCAAAAATGGAACATAGATTTCCTTTTTGCAATTTGAAAGATAAAAAAGAGTGTAGTGATCTCTACATTTATTTGGAAGGAAAATTAGTTCCAAGTTGAATAAAAATATGTTTGAAATAGTGTATAATGTGAAACTAGACCTAGTG
>NW_007124766.1:0-781 GCF_000164805.1 Carlito syrichta
TCCTCTCTTTGTAGATGACATGATTGTGTACATGGAAAACCCAAGAGAATCTGTCAAATCCCTCCTTGCACTGATAAAGGACTTTGGCAAAATCTCAGGGTATAAAATAAATGTGCAAAACACAATCACATTTCTTTACATTAACAATAAACAAACAAAAATCCAAATAAAAAGCACAATCCCATTCACAATAGCCACAAAAAAATGAAATACCTTGGCATCTTCCTGACAAGAGACGTGGAAGACCTTTACAATGAAAACTGCAAAAACATTGCTCAAATAAATCAAAGATGACAAAAACAAGTGGAAAATGTCCCATGTTCCACTTAGATTGGAAGAATCAACATTGTGAAGATGCCCATCTTACTTAAGACAATCTACAGATTTAATGCAATACCCATCAGGTTGCCAGTAACATTCCTCTCAGATCTAGAAAAAACAATACAGGAATTCATATGGAAACACAAATGACCAAGAATAGCCAGAAAAATCCTCAGCAAAAAAAAAATAAACCAGGAGGTATCACATTACCAGACTTCAAACTTTACTATAATGCTACAATAATCAAAGCAGCTTGGTATTGGTACAGGAAAAGGCTATAGACCAATGGAATAGAATTGAGATTCCAGAAGCAAAACCTCAGTTTCTCAACCAACTCATCTTTGACAAAGCCTCTATCACCCACCACTGGGGAGAAGAGAACCTATTTAGTAAATGGTGCCGGGAAAACTGGCTGACCACATGCAGAAGATTCAAACAAGACCCCTATCTATCCCCATAC
>NW_007124767.1:0-395 GCF_000164805.1 Carlito syrichta
CAGGTCGAGGCTGCGGTGGCCGGGAGTGGCCACTGCACTCCAGTCGGGGCGACAGAGTGAGACTCCAACGCAAAAAAAAAAAAAGAAAATAAAAGAAAAGAAATACATTTCATAAAGCTATAGCTTCTATAGATAGTGATTAGTGATTGTGGTAATTACATTACAGTAAATTGAGCAAAGTAAAATGAAAAGCTTCTAGAAAGGACTCAACTCAACATTCTATATGCCATTAAAAACATTTATGATTCAGGGGGGAGGTAGAAATATCAACTGACAGTACTTTGGAGGAAGTTGATTTCAGTTCTCATGGATGACTATGAGGGGGTTCAAGACCTCAGTGGAGGAAGTAAATGTGGATGTGTTGGCAATAGCAAAAGAGCTCGAATTAAAAATAA
>NW_007124768.1:0-507 GCF_000164805.1 Carlito syrichta
CCTGCTTATCATTTGTTATTTATTTCATTCACAGTATTCTTTATTACTGTTATCTCACATATCAGCTCCTTCCTAGTTTCTTCTTGTGTCTCCTCAGTTCTTTTTAATCTCTCCATTATTGTTTTGATATCTACATTTGCATTTTGAGACCCTTCATTCTGGGGACTTCTCATTGTTTGTATTCCAAAGTCAATTTTCTCAATGTCTGCTCTCCCAGGCGTCTGGGAGAGACCCATACTCTTCTTTGGTTTTTCTTCATTTCTGTAGATTTTTCTCCCGTTACCCCTTTCCCTCCCCCTCTTCAATTCTGTTTTTGAGGGAAGGTGGGGTTGCTTTTATTTCTCTTCTGCAATGACCTGTTCTTCCTTATGAGGGCGTTCTGGTTTTGTTCACTTTTCCCTCTGCTTTACGATCTGTCTATTAATCAATTTGCAGTCTTGGTCCGTTCAGAGAATCTCACCAGTTCACCTATGCCGTCTCCATCTTGCCCCGTCTTCTGACTTTTTT
>NW_007124769.1:0-778 GCF_000164805.1 Carlito syrichta
CAGAAGTATATTAATTTGATGAGATCCCACTTGTCTAACTTACTACTTAAAGCATGGGTATTTCGGGCTCTGAAGAGGAATTAGTTTCCTTTTCCAGTTTCCCTAATGATGTCTCCTGCATTTTCTAAGATTATTATAATTTGTTGTGTTACATTTAGGTATTTGATCCATTTAGAGTTAATGTGTATGGTGATAGATAGGGTTCCTGATTCTATATTGTGCATATTGTCAGCCTTTTCCCATCACCATTTGCTGAATATGTTCTCCATTAACCAACGGGTCTTGGAGGTTTTTTCCAAGATAAGTTTGTTGAGAATTTGAGGATTTCATTCCCTGTCCTGATCAATTTTCCTATGTACCTATTCTTGTACCAATACCAGGCTGTTTCGATTAGTGTAAACAAATAGTAAAGTTGAAGTCTGGAACTGTGATAGCTCTTGTTTTGCTCCTTTTGATAAGATTCTTTTGCCCATTCTTCATTGTTTATGGTTTCATATGAATACTTAATTGCAATTTACAGTTCTGAGAAGAATGATGTTAACATAATGGTTATTTCATTGAATCTGTAGATTGACTAAAAGGCTAATTTTTACGTAAAAAGTGGTAAGTAAAGTCAGGGAAACAAGCATGTCAAATTGTCTTTTTTGACAACAGCCTCATAACTGTGACATCATAATGGGAGGGACCTTGACTACTGAGCAATCCTTAGCTTCAAGCACTTGTGTACAGTGCTCTGCCAAATTCCATAGACCTGGTGCATTTCACTCCCAAGAAGTGA
>NW_007124770.1:0-719 GCF_000164805.1 Carlito syrichta
GGGACTGACAATGCTTAACCCAAGAGTTCTAAATACGAACACTGCTTAAAACTCGACATATGCCTAATTCTACGGGGTCTGAGGTAGGATTTAAAGTACTAAAATTTCATAAAATACATGAGGTAGGAATACACAAAATATATAGTAAACATGAGGTGGGGATATATGAAATACAGTGAACTAAACACTACTTTTACAGCAAATAAGTGTCTTGGTTTCCTGGGTCTCTCAATAGCATGCTCTTAACCTAAATCTATTGTTGTTCTCTCAACAGTACCCTTGAAATGATGCTTTTATTCTATATTTCGATTTATTTAGTTTTTTTCTTCTTTTCTCTGATCCATTGTTTTCTTTTGCCAGTAATACCTGAGACTGTTGGTGGCCAGCACTGACCAAAGGTGGGTTAGGACCTGCACCAGAGAATCTGGACAGTGAGAAGAAACTACTCGGAGGCAGTTTTTCTGGGAGCAGTCTGATCAGGACTGGAGCCAAATTTTATTCGGACTCCTTCCAACTTATATACCATTTTCTATACCCTCCAGCAGTGTGATAATCACTTACTGGGGGTGTACAAGTTCCGTGCTTTACAAACTATACATCACAAGACCACCACGAGATCAGCAATTTCCAAGCAAACAATTCGAATTCCATGATGCCTACTGTGCTTACATAAGGTCACAGGTGCACAATTTCAATAACAAATCGTTCAAAGTGTTTTC
>NW_007124771.1:0-782 GCF_000164805.1 Carlito syrichta
ATTCACAAGACGAGACAAACAGACAGGCAGACACCTAGTCCCACATGAATACCCCCCTTACCCCAAATCCCTGTCGGACACGCCATGCAAACTCACATAGAATGTTTGACTCAGAAGTGCCAAACATACACAAAGACAGTACGCAGAGCTATTTAAAAATTCGAGGAGTGGAGGAGTGGGAAGTGCACGGTAATTGCTACACCCAGGTCTCCTGAGCAGCAGAGACTGGAGGGAAGAGACCCCAAGAGCTTCACACTGGAGACTCACTGCCAAGCCCATTGAGCACAGTCCTGGGAGAAGTTTCCAGGGGAATCCTGGTGTGGGCTCACGGAGAGTGTCGCTACACACCTCCGTGCATGCGCGGGCACACACACACACACACAAACACACACACACACACACACACACACAAACACACGGGTCAGGGACGAACACACTCCCACAGAATTAGAAAGAGCAAGAGCATGGCGAGCAAGTGGTAGCTGGGGAAGGAAGTTGTCATCTCTGGTGCCATAGGCAGCTGCCAGGAGAGCAGTGGATCCTGTAGACAGTGTGGTTGCTGGGTTGGGGGAGCTACCTACCAGAAAGGCAGCGTCCACCCAGGTGTGATCGTTCTTCATCTTGTCTTTTATTTTTGCATCACACTGATGCTTCTGATGACGACGTGGTGAATTCCAGGTGTTGCTTTGTGTTCCTCTCGGGTCCAATGACCCAGTGACCCTGTGTCCAGAACACACTTTGCAGAGGTGGGGGGGCATGGGTGGTGTCGCCATTGGGCTGGA
>NW_007124772.1:0-729 GCF_000164805.1 Carlito syrichta
CTATAATTTTAGCTTTTTCTTTCATTTTTTACTTAGTATGATGTCCTGCAGGTTCACCCACGTAATCACACATAAGAAAATATTTTCTTTTTAAAATCTATGCTAAACAGTTTTCCACTGTGTGTGTGCGCGCACGCACGCGCTCCCGTGCATACATGTGTTGCATGTTCTTTATTGGTTCATTCATTGGTGGACACTTAGATTATTTCCAAGTCTTTACTATTGAAAATAAAGCTGCAATGAGTGTACGAGTGCTGATATTGCTTTTAGATACTGATTTTATTTTATTTTTTGAATATATATATATATATACCCTAATGTGGGATTTCTGGATCAAATAATAGCTTTATTTTTAATTTTTTGAGAAGCCATTTTACTGTTTTCCTTTTGCATTCAGAGTTAGCACCCAATATAAAACGAGGAGGATAAAACCCAATGGCATGGGATTGTAAATGACAGGGAGGTGGGATCCCAAATAGTATGTGCAATAAAAAGCAAAATCATTAAATTAATATAATACACCTAATCTACAAAAGTTATCAACAGTATGAGTGTAAATTACTAGGATCATTTCCAAGATTTCCATGTGGCAGGAAAGTGCATGCTTTCCTTACTGTTTGGGGTCAAAAGGTCAGTTGTTCACGACTTTAGAATACCTCCTTGAAATGCACATGGTAGTGTCTGTCCAGCAAACCCACATCCCTTTGTTTCTTTGTATTTCCCTTTTTA
>NW_007124773.1:0-754 GCF_000164805.1 Carlito syrichta
ATTTGCCCAGGCGGGTCTTGAACCCGTGGGCTCAAGAAATCCACTCACCTCAGCCTCCCAAAGGCGTGGGATTACAGGCTGAGCCACCGAGCCCAGCTTTTTCTTTTTTTTTTTTGAGTTGGAGTCTCACTCTGTCGCCCAGACCAGAGTGCAGTGGCCGCTCCCGGCCACCGCAGCCTCGACCTGCTGGGCTCCGGCGATCCTTCCGCCTCAGCCTTCCTAGTATCCGGAATTACAGGCATGTGCTACCGTGCCCCGCTGATTTTTTGATTTATTGTAGAGGTGAGGGCTTGCCAAGTTGCCTAGGTGGGTCTCGAACCCGCAGACTCAGGCAATCCACACATCTCGGCCTCCCAAAGTGCGGGATTACAGGCTGAGCCACCGAGCCCGGCCTAATGTTTTCTAATGGTTATGCTGAGGTAAAAAGACTAAACCCTTTCACAAACTTCATTGATTCCTGTTTTAACAACCTTCAACAAGACTAGTATGTGCAGAAACAAAACTTATGTTAAATGTTTAACATAAGAAATGTCCACACAAAAAGCTTACATTTGTGTTTCTTTCATGTATTCTTGTGATTATTTTTGTATTTTTATTGATTCTAATGGTTTTCCAGAAATAAAACCTAACTTATCACATTTTACCTGCAGCCTTTTCCCTGGATCTAATTAAGCCTCAAGTTGAAGGTCTTGTGAACGTCATTTGTGTAATGAGGTGCTGATACAAATCTCTACTTTCTCTTGATAAAGTTGTA
>NW_007124774.1:0-627 GCF_000164805.1 Carlito syrichta
CTTCCCTTCACCTCTTTCCATTTGAGGACTTTTTTCATCCTGGGAAACAATAAAAAGATGCCTGAGGTTAAATCAGGTGAATAGGAAGGATGGGGCACAGGATCACACCCCTGTTTGTTGGTCAAAAACTGCTGAAAACTCAGTGTGATCATGGCAGAAGAATCACTCACCTGTTTGTCACAACTCTGGACATTTCTTCTTCAAATCATGATGCAACCATCTCAAAACTTCCAGATAAAAATGTTGTTTTATCATTTGATGCGGAGGAACAAATTCCACGTGTACTACATGGGGGCCACACTTCAAAAGAGAATTTTGTTTTTGCTTTTTGGGTTTTTTTTTTTTTTGTATTTTTCGATTCCTTCACCTATGTCTCTTTTGTAGACTTTTTTTGACTCTTCGAAAATGTTATCTTCAAAACTCAATTTTTTACTTGAATAACATTGTTTTCCCTTAAAGAAAATTTTCTACAGTATTCAACTGGGTTGAGATATTATGTGTTCGCACCCAATCTCTAACCTTAAGAGCTTGTTCTCTTGGGAAAAGGCAGATACTTGGGCAACCATGATGGCATATTCCGAGTTCGGTGCTCTGGGAGTGCAGGGAGAAACCCTCCCTTATCCATGG
>NW_007124775.1:0-733 GCF_000164805.1 Carlito syrichta
ATGATGGTTGTAATAAAATTAATAGCACCTAGGATAGAAGATACTCCTGCTAGGTGAAGAGAGAAAATAGTGAGGTCTATAGAGGCTCCTGTGTGGGCTAAATTTCCTGCTAGAGGGAGATAAACAGTACAACCAGTTCCTGCCACTATTTTGAAATTTGAAATTCAAATTTGCAAAGTGTAAATTATATTCAGATGAAACAAAATAGAGTAAAATACATAAAAATTGTTGTACTCTGTGCAATGTAACAGCAGTTATTACAATCTACCCTGTACAAATGTGGAGATAGGAGGAATCTAAGTTAAGGAAAACCACAAAATCATAGATATATGCTTTATCTTCTTTCTGACCTGTCTTCTTCCTCCCATGTTTATAAAACCCTTTTCCCTTTTTGTAAAATTATGTACTCAAAAGTGAACAATTTAAAAGGGAATTCAAATGTGAATTAAGATAGTTTAGCAGATTACTGCTCTACAACAGTACATTGAAGGAGTTTATGAAATGTGCCTTTCTGTGTGGAAGAGAGAAGATCAAATGTAGAAGTCACATACCCACTGTCCTATGCAGTGGGCTATGACTTGGCTAGGAGAACTTGGATAGACTTAAGGGTTACCATTTCAGCATCTCTTTAAACAGGATCCCTTGCTTTTAATGGTGATTTCATTCCTTGCCTTTTCTCTTGGTATTGGCACCAGAAATGCATCTCCAACTTTCCTTTGTAACATTTAGTAGC